>NW_007730961.1:92794-119689 GCF_000696425.1 Galeopterus variegatus | reverse complement strand
CCGGGACCGGCAATGGGATCGCAACCCTTGGTGTTGCTCCCGCGCCTCACTCAGCCAGTGAGCGGGAACCGGTCTGTATGTGGGATCCGAACCCTCGGGCGGGAGCGCCGCCGCGCTTCCCAAGCGGCGCACTTATCCAGTGCGCCACCGGGCCGGCCCAACAGCAGTTTTATTTAAGAAACATTTATTAAGCAGTTACTATGTGCTTATTATTGTGCTCAGTTCTGGAAATATTTTGGTGAATAAGATAGATAAAATTTCTGTCTCCATGTAGCATAGATTCTATTGAAATATAAATTTATATGTATTTTGAATTACTGAAATTAATTCTGAGGTGTAATCACAATGTTATAATTCCTGAAATTCACTTTTCTTACAATATATTTAGTTTCCCCGCTAAATATCAAAGTAAATGTCTTATTATCTCACTTATTGTGTTTTATTTATATATAGTATTATAAATATTATTGCATTCCCAAATTAATATAGTATATAAAGTAAAACACTTTGAAAACCTACAACTACTATCTTTTTGTGTCACACAAAGGAAATATCAGTCTTAAATATCTCTACATGTACAGATTTTACACTAATAATCATTCCCTCTATCTATAGCATGCAACTGGCAAAACACTGATTAAAGAAGAAATGTTTGGGGAAAAACATATCTGTATATGCACTCTAATGTGTATACTCTAATAAAGCTACTTTTATGATACCACAATAAAATATTACTCAAATGTTCTCTTTTAATAAATCTTTGACAATTTCTATTATGATGAACTTCAACTAACATTTTGATAGATTGCTCTATAGAAATATTTGAAGTAAAGTTCAGTTTTTGTTTTTTAAAAAATAGCATACATGCTGTGGAGCTCCAGCCACCCCTACCCCACCAGTTGTCTCCTGCAGCTGCTGCTGCTGGCCACAGCTGCTGCTGCTGTAGCCAACCACATAACTGCATTGGCACAGGGAATGTCACAAGTGGAATTTCTAGAGAGAGGTAAGCTACAATAGCCCTGTGATCCAGTGGCCCAACGAACAGGGGGAATTATGGTGTCCCCACAGTCCTGCACTCAGGAGTGGGAACTACTTGCACAGCCCACAGAACTGTGTTGACTTGTGATGGATACACATGAACTTCCAGCAAGTGCAGTAACTCTGGATAGCCAAATAGAGTATGGAAGAAAATTCCCAGCCACCACTAACCCATCTCCCAACTGGGAGAAGAAAGGACCAAGGAGCAGCCCAGCTTGTAGGAAAGAGAAACTTCACTGACATTCACTCGTTGAAGTTGAGGAGCTTCACTGTACCCCAGTGCACCTGTCTGGGTTATGGGACACTAGCTGGATTGCCAACAAGTCTGCCCGGAGTCACCCACATCAGCCAAGGAGTGACAAGGCAACCAGGAGCTTCTCCTAAGAACTCAGGATCTCACCCACATCCTGGAAAACTGAACAAAGTGTCACTCACTTCAGCAACAAGCCACTAAGTGAGTGCCCCAGTGCCTAAGCCACAGAGGCACTCATGCACAAGTCTGACATTGAATACACCCAAAGACTACAAATACAGAGACTACACTATGGCATTGACCAAGAATCAAAACTAAAACATCTTACCACACAGTATATATAAAACCCATCTACAGGAGAATCTCTCTCCTCAAAAACCAGTGCAGAATAATAGAAGAAACAACTGCTCTACCAGATGACCAGAAATCAATGTAAGCATACTAGAAATATGGGGAAAAAAGAACAACAACAAAAAAATGATACTGCCAAAGGAATACAATAATTCCCAAACAGCAGGAAACCCTTGAAATGACTGAGAAGGAATTCTGAGCAACGATCTTAAAGAATCTCAATGAGATACGAGAAGACTCAGACAACACAATAAAATGAGAAAAACAATCCAGTATATGAAAGAGGAAATTTACAGAGAAAGATACCTTAAGAAAGAATGTAGCAGAACTCCTGGAACTGAAGGATTCATTCAAAGAAATAAAAAATACAACCAAGAGAATTAGAAGCAGGCTAGAGCAAGCAGAAAAAAAAAAGGAATTTCTGATCTTAAAGACAGTCTTTTTGAAATAACCCAGGTTTACATAAAAAAAGAATAAAAAACCCCAAGAATATCTATGATATCTATCAGACAACCTTAAGTGCATAAACATCTGAATCATGGTAGTTCTGGAAAGGGTGGAGAAGGGAAAAGGCATTGAAATTCTACTCAAGAAATAATAATGGAAAACATCCCAGGTATAGGGAGAGATATGAACCTACAGATTCAGGAGGCTCAAAGATCTCAAAACAGATTCAATTCAAAAAGTTCCTCTCTGAGACACATTATAGTCAAACTGGGAAAGCTAAAAGACAAACAGATAATTCTAAAAGCAGCAAGCAAAAATGTTTAAGTCATCTATAAGGGAGCCCCCATCAGACTAACAGCAGACTTCTCAACAGAAACTCACCAGGCCAGAAGAATGTGGAATAATACAGTCAAAATACTAAAAGAAAAATACTGCCAGGCAAAAATACTACACCTAGCAGTGCTATACTTAAGAAATGGAGAAACAGTGTATATCCAAGACAAACAGAAAATGTTGGAACTTAACATCACATGACCAGCCTTACAAGAAATCACTAAGGGTGTCTTGCATCTGGAATCCAAAAAATGATAATCATGACTATGAACACACAAGAAAAAAGAAAACTCACTGGGAGAGCAGATATGCAAACAAGAAAGAGAAAGGAGGTATATCTTACTACCTCGAAAAACCAACAAACACTGAAGATGAACAATAAAAGGGAAAGAAAGGAACAAAAGATATTTAAACCAATGAAATAAAAATCGATATAGTGCCAGGAGTAAGATAATATCTTTTAATAACAACCTTAAATGTAAATGGATTTAATTTCCCACTCAAAAGACATAGATTGGCTGATTGGATTGAAAAACTAGACCCAACTATACACTGCCTACAAGAAAATCACCTCCCCTTTAAAAACTCACAAAGACTTATAGTGAAGGGATGGAAAAGATATACCATGTAAATGGAGACCAAAAATGAGCAAGAGTAGCAATTCTTATGTTGGATAAAATAGACTTTAAACCAAAAACCATAAAAAGAGACAAAAAAAAGTCATTATATAGTGATAAAGGCATCTATCCAGCAAGAAATCATAACAATCATAAATATATGTGCACCCAACTCTGGAGAACTTCTATATATAAAACAAACACTAGACCTAAAGAGATAGACCCCCAACACAACAATAGCTAGGGAACTTAACACCCCTCTTTCAACATTGGAAACATTATCTAGGCAACAAATCAACAAAGAAACACAGAATGTAAAGTAACTTTAGACTAATGGTATTTGACAAGGATCTACAAAACATTTCACCAAAAAGTATGGAATAGGCTCTGCACCCTGACCTGACCTATACTGAGGTAAGCCCAGCAGCAGAGGTGGATCTGCATGGCTAGAGGCGACCTTACCCCCCTCCTTGAACCCAGATGGGAGCAAAAGCCAGCCTGTGCCCTGACCCATGCTGAGGTGTGTCCAGCAGCAGCATCGGATCCACAAGGCTAGAAGTTGTCCCTCCTTTTTCCTTGGACCCAGAGGGGAGCATCAGCCTGTGGGGTCTGACCCACCAAGCTGTACCCAGCAGAACCACATGGCACTGGGAGCTCATTCTATGATCACGGATTCTGGAACAGGACCCAAGGTGGTTTAACGTAACCACCACCACACCTATTGTCAAGCAAAGACAATTCACCACCACAGTAGCAACTAGGGTCATTCCTCAGCCAACCTCATTGTGATAGAAGAAGCAAACACTCTACCAAATGACCAAACATCAATGAAAAAATACTAGATGTACGAACAAACAAGAAGAAATGACACCACCAAAAGAATACAGTAGCATTCCAAAATCAGACTCCATGGGAGAGGGAATCCTTAAAATGTCTGAAAAAGAATTTTAAGTAATGATCTTAAGAAACCCTGAAGAAATAAAAAAAGGCTCAATTAGAGAAAGCAATGAAACAAGAAAAAATACCCAGAATATGAAGGAGGAAATCTACAAAGAGATTAATACCTTAAAAAAGAGTGCAGCAGAACTTCTAGAAATGAAAGATTCACTCAAAGAAATAAAAAACACAAGAGCTTGAGCAGCAGGGTAGAGCAAGCAGAAGACAGAATTTCAGAGCTTGAAGATGGTCTGTTTGAAATAACTCAGGCAGACAAAAAAAAGGAAAAAAGAATTTAAAATAATGAGAAAAATCTAAGAGAGATAGCAGACAACCTCAAGTACTCTAGCATCTCAATCGTGGGTATTCTTGAAGGGGAGGACAAAAGAAAAGGTATTGAAAGCCTACTCAAGGAAATAGTAACAGAAAACTTCCCAGGTGTAGGTCAAGATACAGACCTTCAGTTCTAGGATACTCAAAGGTCCCCAAATAGATTCAACCCAAAAAGATGCTCCCCAAGACATATTATAGTTAAATTTTCAAAGCTCAGAGACAAAGAGAGAATTCTACAACCAGCAAGAGAAAAGCATCAGGTCACTTATAGAGGAACCCCCATCAAACTAACAGCAGACTTCTCAACTGAAACCCTATAGGCCAGAAGAAAGTGTAATGATATATTCAAAATACTAAAAGAAAAAAATTGCCAGTCAAGAATTCTTTACCCAGCAAGGCTCTCTTCAGAAATGAGGGAGAAGTAGTGTATTTCCCAGACAAACAAAAGTTGTGGGATTTCACCACCATGACCAGCCCCGCAAGAAATTCTCAAGGGAGTCATTCATCTGGAACATGAATAATGGTGACAACTATCACAAATACACAAGAAAGAGCAAACCCACTGTTAAAACAAAAATGCCAGTAAGAAAGAGAAAGAAACTAAATCATCTGACCATAAATTCCCAACTAACATTGAAAAAAAGAAATAAAAGGGGAAATAATGATCAAAAAATATTTAAACAATCTAAACAAGAAGCAATTAAATGACAGGAATTAAGCAAAACTTGTCAATAACTACCCTGAATGTAAATGGACTAAACTCCCCATTCAAAAGACACATACTGACTGATTGGATGAAAAAGCTAGATATAAGTACATGCTGTCTTCAAGAAACTCACCTCACCTGTAGAGACACACATACACTAAAAGTGAAGGGATGTAAAAAGATATACCATGCAAATGGAAACCATGACTAAGCAGGAGTAGCTATTCTTACATTGGACAAAATAGACTTTAAACCAAAAAACTCAAGAAAAAAAAAAGACAAAGAAGGCAACTATATAATGATAAAGTGATCTACCTAGCTAGAAGACATAACAATAATAAACAATAATCTTTTCTTCTCATACTTCGAATTATGTTTACTTCATATATTTTGCATGTTCTCACCCAAAGTCTCTCCAAAGGCCATCAAGCTTCTAAAAACTTCTTCAGAGTTCTCTATGCTTTCCCTTCTACCCACTACCATGTTCTAAATCTATTCTCACATTTATAGGTATTAGTTATGGCGGTACTCAAATTCCAGGATTTAAAATTTATATTAATTATCTCTGGCTGCATAACAAATTTCCTCAAGCCAGTGGGTTAAAATAGCAAAGATTTATTGTCTCACAGTTCTGTGAATGAGGAATCTGAGTGTGACTTACTCAGATGATTTTGGCTTATGTTTTCTCATAAGGTTGCAGTTAAGATGTCAGCTGTGGTTGAGATCATCTCAAGGCTTGAGTTGAAGCCATATGTGGCTGGAGGATCCACTTTTGAGATGGCTCACTTGAATGGCTTTAGGCAGTATGCCTAAGTTCCTCACTCACTATTGGCAGGAGGGTTTAGTCTTTAATTACATGAGAGAGGTTATGGAGGTGTATTCATTCTCTACTGGTATCATAAATTATCAGGAAATTAGGGGCTAAAAATACTAACCATTTATCATCTCATAGTTCTGTAGGTTAGAAGTCTGACATATGCATCATTGAATTAAAATCAAGTTATCAGGAGGACTGTGCTTCTTACTGGAGACTCTGGGGGAGAATCTGCTTATAGCCTTCATCATATTTTTGGTAGAGTTAAGCTCCATGTAGTTTTAGGACTAAGGTTTCCATTTGTTTACTCACTGTCAGCTGGGAGCTGCTCTTAGCTACTGCAGGATTCTTTCTAGCCCTTGCACATAACACCTAAATCTAAGTACTAGAAACAGCAAGTTGAATCCCTCTCATGCTGACACATATAGTATGCTTCCTCTTCTACTTTTAGGGCTTCAAGTTATTATATACCAGTCAACTTTGATAATCAAAGATAATCTCCTTATTTTAAGCCCATAACATTAACCACACTTGCAAAAGTCCCTTTGCCGTTTAACATAATCTATTCACAGGTCTATGAAATTAGGACACAAAAATCTTTGGGGGTTCTTTTTTTTTCTGCCACAGAAGATTTCCTAGAAGAAAGGATACTTAAACTGAGATCTAAAGAATGACTACTTTCTAGTCAGGTGAAAGAACAAGAAGTAGAGAGAAATGCTTCTCATTAAGATATACATTGAGACATGCCCTGCAGCACCGGTGCAAGACCCAGCAGGTAGGCCTCACTGCCGCCACCTGACGCAATCCCAAGCTTGGCTGAGTGCACGTGGAGCAGGGAGATGTCCAGCAGGGGAGGTTGAAGCTCCACAGAGACCACACGCTCTGCAGTGCCGGGGACGACCCAGCAGGTAGGCCTCACCGCCACCACCTGACTCAATCCCCAGCCTGGCTGAGTGCATGCTGAGCAGAGAGGCAACTCCCTGAAGAGGCCCAAGACCTGAGGCAAACACACACAAGGCACTAGTGGCCAACTGAGCAGACACTGAGGTAGCTATACCAAATTGGCAATCCCAGCAACATCCTAGCCAGACAATAGTGTCAAACCTGTGGATGGGAAACCCCCTGCCACAATGACTAAACATAAAAGGAAAGATACCAGAAATATGAAAAATCAAGAAGGGACACCACCAAAGGGTAATAACTCTCAAGCTCTAGATCCTATAGAACAAGAAGCCCTTGAAATGTCTGACAAGGAATTTCGAGTGATAATTCTAAGGAAACTGAATGAGATACAAGAAAACTCAGCTAGACAACATGATGAAATGAGGAAAAGTATACAGGACCTGAAAGAAGTAATTTACAAGGAAATCAATGCCCTGAAAATGAATGTAGCAAAGTTTGGTAAGCGGAAGAATTCAATCAACAAAATAAAAAACACAGCAGAGTTTAACCAGCAGGCTTGCAGAAGCAGAAGTGAGAACTTCTGATCTTGAAGATGGGCTGTTTGAAATAACACAGGCAGACAAAAAAAAAAAAGAAGAAGAAGAAGAATTAAAAGCATTGAAGAAAATCTAGAGAGATATTAGACAACCTTAAGCACTCAAATATCCGAGTCATGGGTATTCCAGAAGGGGAGGAAAAAGGAGATTGCATTGAAAACATATTCAACAAAATAGTGACAGAAAATTTCCAGTTATTGGAAAAGACACAGATCTTCAGATTCAGGAGGTGCAAAGATCTCCAAAGGTATTCAACCCAAAAAGGTCTTCCTCAAAACATGTTATAGTCAAATTGGCAAAACTCAAAAACAAAGACAGAATCTTCAAAGCTGCAAGAGAGAAGCATAAAATAACCTATAAGGGAGCCGCAATCAGACTAACATCAGACTTTTCATCACAAACCCTAAATGCCAGAATGGAATGGGATGATATATTCAAAACACTAAAAGACAGAGATTGCCAGCCAAGAATACTCTACCCCAAAATGCTATCCTTCCGAAATGAAGGGCAAATAGTATATTTCTCAGAGAAAAAACTATGGGAGTTCATTACCATACGAGCACCCTTACAAGAAATTCTCAATGAAGTACTGGGTTTGGTACCTGAAAAACAACTGCCACTGCCATAAAAACCCAAGAAAAATCAAAACCCACTAGTATAATAAAAATGGCATCCATGAAGAGAAAGCAAAAAAACAAAAAAGGCTATCTACAACAAAAAGAACCAAGAAATACAGAAAACAAACAGTAAATCAGAAAGAAAGCAACAAAAGACACTTAAGACATCTAAACAAAAATCGATAAAATGCTAGGAGTAAATCAACACTTTTCAATAACAACTCTTAATGTAAGAGGATTAAATTCCCTAATCAAAAGACACAGACTGACTGACTGGATTAAAAAGGAGGACCCAACTATATGCTGCCTTCAAGAGACCCACCTCACCCATAAAGACTCACATAGACTAAGAGTGAAAGGATGGAAAAAGATTTACCATGCAAACAGAAATTAAAAATGAGTTGGAGTAACTATTCTTATATCTGAAAAAATAGATTTTAATCTAAAAACCATAAGAAGAGATAATGAGGGCCACTACATAAGGATAAAAAGATTGATCCATCAAGAAGACATAACAATCATAAATATATACACACCCAATGTTGCAGCAGCCAGACTTATAAAACAAACTCTATTAGACCTAAAGAAGGAAATAGACAATAATAGCATAATAGCAGGGGATGTGAGCACCCCACTGTCGATATTGGACAGATCATCTAGGCAAAGAACCAGCAGAGAAACACAAGATCTAAACAACATTTTAGACCAATTGGACGTGGCAGATATCTACAGAACATTCCTTCCAACAACCTCAGAATATACATTCTTCTCATCAGCATATGGATCATTTTAAAGGATAGGTCACATGTTAGGTCACAAATCAAGTCACAAAAAATCCAAAAACATTGGAATTATCTCGTGTATTTTTTCAGTCCATAATGGGTTAAAATTAGAAGTCAATAACAAATGAAATCCTGGAAAATATACAAACACATAGAAATTTAATAGCATTCTAAATAATGACATATGGGTCCAAGAAGAAATCAAACAGGAAATCAAAAAATTTATTGAAACTAATGGAAACAATGTTACATCATGTCAAAACCTGTGGGATACTGCAAAAGAAGTACTATGGGGGAAATTTATCACATTAAATGCTTACTTCAGAAGAAGGGAAAGATGGTGAGTGAACAACTTAACACTTCACCTTAAAGAACTAGAAAAACAAGAACAATACAAACCCGAAGTTAGTAGACAGAAAGAAATCATTAAGATCAGAGCAGAACTTAATAAAATTGAAGCCCAAAAAACAATACAAAAGATCAGTGAATCAAAAAGTTGGTTTTTTCAAAAGATAAATTAAATCGACAAACCACTAGCACGGCTAACTAAAAAAGAAGAGAAGATCCAAATAACAAAAATTAGAAATGAAAATGGCGATGGTATAACTGATACCTCTGAAATACAAGGAATCATTTGAGAGTGCTATAAAAACCTATATGCCAACAAATTTGAAAATCTGGAGAAAATGGATAAAATTCTGGACACACACAAGCTCGCAAAACTGAGCCAAGAAGGTGTAGAAAACTTGAACAGACCAATAACAGTAAAGGAGATTGAAGCTGTTATCTGAAGGCTCCCAACAAAGAAAAGCCCAGGACCAGATGGATTCACAGCAGAATTTTACTAAACATTCAAAGAGGAATTGACACGAGTTCTTTACAAACTATTCCAAAAGATTGAAACAGACGCAAATCTCCCAAACTCATTCTATGAAGCAAACATCACCCTGATACCAAAACCAGGTAAAGATACAACCAAAAAAGAAAACTACAGGCCGATATCCTTGATCAATATAGATGCAAAAATCCTCAATAAAATACTGGCTAACAGAATACAGCAACACATATGTAAAATTATAAACCACAATCAAGTGGGATTCATCCCAGGCATTCAAGGTCAGTTCAACATATGCAAATCAATAAATGTGATACACCATATTAATAAAATCAAACACAAGGATCATATGATCATCTCTATAGATGCTGAAAAAGCATTTGATAAAATTCATCATTCATTCATGACAAAGACCCTCTATAAGTTAGGTATAGATGGAAAGTATCTCAACATAATTAAAGCCATATATGATAAACCCACTAACAATATTATCCTGAATGGGGAAAAGCAGATAGCTTTTCCTTTAAGAACAGGAACTAGACAAGGATGCCCACTCTCACCACTCCTATTCAACATAGTGTTGGAAGTATTATCCAGAGCAATCAGGGAAGAGAAGGAAATAAAGGGCATCCGGATTGGAAAAGATGTAGTCAAATTGTCCCTGTTTGCAGATGACATGATCCTATATATCAAACAGCCTAAAGCCTCTACAAAAAAACTGTTGGGGTTGATAAATGATCTCAGCAAAGGAGCAGGATACAAAATAAACACACAAAAAGCAGTAGCATTTCTATTCTCCAATAGTGAACAGGCAGAAGAGAAATCAAGAAAGCTTGCTCATTTACATTAGCCAACAAAAAAATAAAATACTTAAAAATTGAGTTAAGCAAGAATGTGAAAAATCTCTCTAATGAGAACTACAAACCACGGCTGAGAGAAACTAAGAGAGGGTACAAGAAGATGGAAACATACCCCATGCTCTTGGATTGGAAGAATCAACATTGTGAAAATATCCACCATACCCAAAGTGATATACAAATTCAATGAAATCCCCATCAATATTCCAATGACATTTATCTCAGAAATGGAAAGAACTATCCAGACATTTATATGGAATAACAAAAGACCACGCATAGGCAAAGCAACTCTGAGAAAATAATAATAATAATAATAATAAAGCTGGAGGCATAACACTACCTGACTTTAAACTATACAACAAAGCTATAATAACCAAAACAGCATGGTACTGGCATAAGAACAGACACACTGATCAAAGGAACAGAATAGAGAATGCAGAAATTAAACCACACAGCTATAGCCATCTGATCTTTGACAAAGGCACCAAGCCTATACACTGGGGAAGAGACTGCCACTTCAGCGAATGGTGCTGGGATAACTGGATGTCCACATGCAGGTGAATGAAACTAGACCCATACCTCTCACCATATACCAATATCAACTCAAAATGGATTAAAGAATTAAATGTACACCCTGAAACAATAAAACTTCTTAAAGAAAACATAGGAGAAACACTTCAGTAATTATGCCTGTGTACAGACTTCATGAATACGACCCCCAAAGCACCAGCAACCAAAGGAAAAATAAACAAATGGGTTACATCAAACTAAAAAGTTTCTTCACAGCAAAAGAAACAGTTGTTAGAGTTAAAAGACTACCATTAAATTAGGAGAAAATATTTGCAAAATATACATGTTACAAAGAATTAATATCCAGGATATACAAAGATCTGAAACAACTTTACAAGAAAAAACACAAGCAACCCAAATGCTAATCAAAACCACACTGAGATACCATCTCACCCCAGTTAGTTTGGCTATTATCCAAAAGACTGTGAATGATAAATGCTGGCGAGGTTGCGGAGAAAAAGGAGCCCTCATACATTGCTGGTGGGATAGCAAAATGGTACAGCCTCTGTGGAAAATGGTATGGAGGTTCCTCAAACAATTGCAGATAGATTTACCATATGACCCAGCTCTGTCACTGCTTGGAATATGCCCAGAGGAATGGAAATCATCAAGTCGAAGGTATACCTGTTCTCCAATGTTCATTGCAGCACTCTTTACAATAGCCAAGAGTTGGAACCAGCCCAAATGTCCATCATCGGATGAGTGGGTATGGAAAATGTGGTATATCTACACAGTGGAATACTACTGTTATAAAAAAGAACAAAATACTGCTATTTACAGTGAAATGGATGGACCCAGACAGAATTATATTAAGTGAAACAAGTCCGGCACAGAAAGAGAAATATCACATGTTCTCACTTATTTGTCAGAGCTAAAAATAAATAAATAAATACACAAAAAACCAGGGGTGGGGGAGGGAAGAAGATACAACAATTACAATTCTTTGAAGTTGATATCACAAGCAAACAGAAAGGATTTTGTTGGGAGGGAGGGGGGAGTGGGAGGAGGGAGGGAGGTTTCAGTAATTGGCCACAATAATCAACCGCATTGTATATTCACAAAATAAAATAAAATTTGGAAAAAAATAAGATATACATTGAAAAAACTCAAGTTTATTTATTCTCAGTGGATTATGTCATTTATGAATTAGTCTACTATTAATGTTCTAATTATTAAATTCAAATCTACATTCATAGTTTTAAGGATGCAATGTCTTCAAAGACCATGAAAATCCAAATTAGAAATAAGTAGGTGTTAAATACACATAATGAGATATTGATAAATGCCTTATTAATTGAGAATGTAAACCCAGCTTTCATCTCACACAGTATTTTACATATTGTTTAGACTTATACCCACAACTTATGTCCTAACTCTATCATAGTATCTACTATGTATCTACTATATTAAAGATGTATTTCTATAAGTTGCAATATTAACTATGGCAATGTGATGAGGGAAAATACCACAGTGGAAAAAATACTCTTTGTTTTTTAGCTCTCTTCACAATGCAAATTTAACGGTAATGAATAAAAAGCTAGTCGTTGCATTTAAGCAAAATAAAAATTTACCTGAATCCACCAAAAATACTGAATACAGTACAGTCACTCATTCCAATCACGTCCAAGTTAGTGATGCTGATTGGGCTTGTTGAATCATTTCCCATTGAATTAATGATGGTTCATCTCTATACAGCTGTATAATTAAATCTGATAACATTGGCTCAAAAAATTTAATTAGATGCATGTTTTTCAGATTATAAGTATAAAACTCTCTACATGTAACTCATTGGAAATGCAGTAAAGGTAAGATATTCTAGAATCCAAATCTTAAAGAGAACTCTCAAATTTTTGTACAGTTTAGCTTCGGAAGTCACGTGGCAATGAAGCAAAGATTGATTTATAATGTAACCATACTTAATTTTGTAGAAAAAATTCCAAGTGAGAATAAGAGGATAAATTGGAAAGGTTTCCTCTCCCCTTATGATTTTTTTTTTTCCTTTCTGTCTTTTTTTCATGACCAGTAACGGGATCGCAACCCTCGGTGTCACGCCCGCACCGCGCTCAACCAGTGAGCGGACCGGTCTCTATATGGGATCCGAACCCTGGGCGGGAGGGCGGCACTCTACCGAGTGCGCCACCGGGCCGGCCCTCCCGTTATGATTTTAACATTAGCTTTTAAAGAGTTCCGTATTTCTCTACAGTCTAAGCCACTAATATAGAGCTTTTTTTTTGTTCATTTCCATAACTGCTACTGTAATACTACCAGTAGTAAAAAAATTAGGCTTTCATAAAGATGGTTTATTTCTTATCAAGAAGTGTGAAACACTGGCATATTTCAATAAAATGGCTCTATATGAGGATGTAGGTAAAGATAAAATCTTAAATGCAGTCAGAGGAGAAAATACGTACATACAAGAGAGCAATGATAAGAATGACAGCTGATTTATCATCAGAAATAAGAGAACACAATAAAAAATTGAGTGTTATGCCTTATTACTGATATTTAATTTAATGCTATTTGGGCCAGGGAAGAAATTTTTGTAATTTTAATCTTTTAAAATTGATTAATAATTGCTTTATCACTAAGCATATGGTTTATCTTGGTAAATATTTCAAGATCAATTGAAAAGTATATGTACTTAACATTTACTTAATGTAATGTTCAATAAATATCATTTGCCAAGAAGATTGATATCATTTAAAAAATATTCTATACACTAACTCATTTTTCACTTACAATTACTGAGAAGAGGTTGTTCAGATTTCCAAATAAGATTGTGGATTTGTCTGTATCTCACTTTATTTCTGTCACTTTTGGGTTCATGTATTTTGAAGCTCTGCACTTAGGTACTGAGTTGAATTGTATCCCTCCCAAAGTCCATATGTTGAAATTTTAACTCTCAGTACCTGAGATTGTGACCTTATTTGGAAATAGAGCCATTGCAGTTCTAACTGATTAAGTTAGTATTAGGTCATTAGGGTGGGCCATAATTCAACTTGACTAATGTCCTTATAAATAGGAAAAATTTGGACACAGAAAAAAGATGCAGGAGAATGTCATGTAATGATGAAGGCAGAGATCAAGGTGATGCAGCAGAAGCCATGGTAAACCAAAGATTGCCAGTAAACCACCACAAGCTAGGACATATGCATAGGATATATTCTCTTTCTCAGTCCCCAGAAGAAACAAATTCTGCCAGTACCGTGATCTCAGACTTTTAGCCTTCAGAACTGGCAGACAATAAATTTCTATTATTTAAGCCACTCAGTCTTCTTTGTTACAGCAGCCCTTGGAAAGTAACATGGTACATTCACATTTAAGAAAATGTCTTCCTGTTGACGTTGTAAAATACCCTCTTCAACTATGGTAACACTTCTTGTCTTAAAGTTTACATTTCATAAAAGTAATATAGCCAACCCCGCATTTTTATGCTTAGAATTTCATGACAGATCCTTTCTATTTTTTATTCTCCGTGTTTATTCATAGCAAAAGTGGGTTTCTTGCAGACTGCATAAACTTGATCTTCCTTTTTTACCCAGTCTGAATACCCCTGCTTTTAACTGGAGTATTAGACAATTTACATTCATTATAATAATATATTTACTTTTAAGTCTACAATTTCGATTTTGTTTTTACTTTTTCATCAGTTCTTTGTTTCTCTGCTTTTCCTTTTATACTTTTTTTTGGTGAATTGCATATTTTTCTTAATTCACTTTGTCTCTTCTATTCATATTTTTGCTTTGCCTCTGTTTTTAGTGGTATCTCTAGAGATTAAAATGTACATTTAGATTTATGATAGTTTAATATCAGATACATTAAACTACTTCTCAATGTAACAGCAGACATGCCATGAAGAAATGTTAAAATAAGTTGTTTAGGTAAAATAAAAATGGTATAGCTAAGAAACTTGGTTATTTACCAAAAAAAAAAAAAAAAAAGAAAGAAAGAGAAAAAGAACTAAATAAAGGTAAAATAAAATAATTCATTTTCTTATTAATTGAACTAAAAGACAACAGCTTAAAATAGTAATAGTAATAATACATTGGATGAGTATAGCATATGTATACGAAAACTAAATGACAACAATGTCATGAGGGTTGCCAGGTAGGAATTAGGAGTGCCCTTTTAAATGTTACCTGCAATACACATGAAGGTACATAGTGTTATTTGAAGGTGGATTTAGATAAGCAAAGTTGTATATTAAAAACCGTAGGAAAACCAATGCAAACATTTTTTTCAAAAATTATAATTGATATGAGAAGAAAAGATAAAATGAAACCATATAAAATGCTCAATAAAGCATTTGTCAGAGAAGAAAGAAGCATTTTTCAGGAATCAGAGAAGACAGAAAAATATGGAAAATGAAAAGAAACAAAAAAGTGCTAATAGAAAATAGTCATAAGCATGGTAAATATTAAAACAACTATATTCATATTTTTCTAGCTTTATTAAGATACAACTGACAAATAAAAATTATTTAAATTTAAGGTGTACAACATGATGTTTTGATATATGTATGCACCATGAAATGATTAAAACAATCAAGCTAATTAACATATTTGTAACCTCACATAACTATCTTCTTTTGTGTGTGGTAAGAACACTTAAGATCTACTGTCTTAGCAAATTTCAAGTATATAATACAGTATTATTAACTATAGCCACCGTAGTGTATGCTAAAACTCCAGAACTTATTTATCTTGCATAAATGAAACCTTATACCTTTTGACTATCTTTCCATTACCCCCACTTCTAGCCCCTGACAACCACCATTTACTTTCTGCTTCTATGAGTTCAAAGTTTTCAGATTCCACATATAACTTAGATCATGTAGTATTTTTATTTTTGTGTCTGGCTTATTTCACTTAACACAATGAACTCCAGGTTCATCCATGTTGTCACAAATGGCAGGATTTCCTTCTCTTTTAAAGTTTGAATAATATTCCATTATATATATATACACATATATAAATATATATATCGCATTTTCTTTGTCCATGCATCTATTGACAGACACTTATATTGTCTCCATATTTTAGCTATTGCAAATAATGTGGAAATAAACATGTGCATGTAGATATCTCTTGTAGATTATGGTCACATTCCTTTGGCTATACAGTATACCCAGAAGTGGGACTGCTGGATTGCTGAATCATATTGTAGTTTATTTTTGATATTTTGAGAAACTTCCATGCTCTTTTCTATAATGTCTCTATCAATTTACATTTCCACAAACAGTATATAAGCACTCCCTTTTTCTTTTTCTTCAAATCTTTTCCACCACTTGTTATCTTTTGCTTTTTTGATAATAGCCCTAATAGGCGTGGGGTGATATCTCATTGTGGTTTTGATTTGCATTTCCCTGATGATTAGTGATGCTGAGCACCTTTTCATATACTTGATGGACATTTGTATGTCTTCACTGGAGAAATGCCTATCTTTCGCACATTTTTAAATCAGTTTATTTGCTTTTTTGCTATCGAGAGTTTGATTGAGTTCCTTACGTATTTTGAATATTAACCCTTTAACAAATGTGTGATTTGCAAATATTTTCTCCTTTCTATAGGCTGTATTTTCACTGCTGATTTCTTTCTTTGCTGGGCAGAAGTTTTTCAGTTTGATGCAATCACACTTGTCTATTCTGCTATTGTTGCCTATGCTTCTGGGATCATATATATATAAAAAAAATCATTGCTCAGAACAATGCCAAAAAGTGTTTTGCCTATATTTTCTTCTAGTAGTCTTGCATAGTTTCAGATCTTATGTTTAAGTTATTGATCCACTTTGAGTTGATTTTTGTATATGGTATGAGACAAGGATCCAATTCCATTTTCTGCTTGTGAATATCCAGTTTTTCCAACATTACTTATTGAAGAGACTATATGTTACTCATTATGTAGATAATTTCTGTTGTTTGTTTAAAAAAAGAACACGAGTAGACCATAAATGGGTGGATTTATTTTGGGGCTCACTATTTAGTTCCATTGGTCTATATCTCTGTTTTTAATGTCAGCATAACACTGCTTTGATTATTGTAGTTTTATAATGTATTTTGAAGTCAGGAAGTGTGATCCTTCAGCTTTGTCCTTCTTTCTCAAGATTTTACTGGTATATTAGTTTTCCAGATTTGTTGTAGCAAAATACCATAGACTGGGGGTGGCTTATTTTTTTTTTTTAGTGGTTATGAATATTCATGGGGTATAAAGCAAATTGTCGCCACTCGTGACAAAGATGTGATGGCCAGATCTATACTGGCAGCATGCCCATTATCACAAATTGTCACCCCTCAATTATCTCCCCAATTATCCCTGACCTCCCTCCCCATCCCCTTTTCAAATCTCCACTTGAATCCTTAATAAGGAATATATAAAAATTGAAGGTTTCTAACATTTAAGTTAATAAGCCAAATATTATATAAAAGTAACATGTTATATGCAAGTTAACATCTAGAATATGTCATAAAATTAACAAAACAAGAATTAAGGGAGATTTGAGCATTCTTTTTTTATTGGTTATGAATATTCATGAGATACAAAGCTGACTGTCACCTCTTCTGCCCAAGATGTGAAGCCCAGATCCATACTGGCAGCATGCCCATTACTACAAATTGAGAATGTACCCCATGTCCTCCAACCAATTATCACCAACCTCCCTCCCCCTACCTCTTTCCCCCACTCCACTTTGTATCCCTAGGTAGGTTCTCTCCCTCTGCAAGTCCAACACACCACTGTGGTCTTTCTTTCCTTCCTTCTTTCTCTCTTAGCTCCCACTTATGAATGACTACATACAGTATTTATCCCTCTGTGCTTTGCTTATTTCACTCAACATAAGTTTCTCCAAGCTCATCCATGCTGTTTAAAGAATAGAAATTCATTTTCTTATATTCTGTAGACTAGAATACAAAATTGAGGGTAGGTTTCTGGTGAGGTCTTTCTTCCTGGCTTGCCGGTGACCACCTTCTTATAAGCACAACAGTTATATTAACCAGGGCTCTCCAGAGAAACAGAATAAGTAGGAGATATATACATAAAATTCAATCTTCCTCTGTCTTTTTGTTCTATTTGGTTTCTCAACAGATTGAATGATGCCCACCCACACTGTGCAGGGCCCTCTTGTTTACTCATTCCACCAATTCAAATCCTAATTTCTTCCAAAAGTTCCTTTACAGACACACCCAGAAATAATATTTTACCTGTTGTCTGGGCATCCTATGGGCCAGTAAAAAATCAGCCATCACACCAATTGGATTAGGGCTGAGCCATATAATCTCATTTAACCTTAATTACCTCTTTAAAGGCCCTATCTCCAAATGCAGTCATATTTTGAAGTATACTGTGCAATAGGACTTTGACATATAAATTTTAAAGTGACATAATTCAGTTCATAAAAATTGAAGACTTCAACACCCCATATCAATAATTGACAGATTATCAGGCAGAAAATATGCAAGGGCATAGTTGAACTGAACAGCTTTATCAGTCAACTGGACACAAGCTCACATGGAACATTCAGCAGAATAGACCACATTCTGGGCCATAAATCACACCAGGTATGCAAGAATTATTCAACATCTGAAAATCAGTCAAATATAGTTAACTGATGTTTGGCAAAGGAGCATAGGTAACTTGATGGAAAAAGCATAGTCTTTTCAATAAATGGTGCTGGAACAACTGGTTGTACTTATATAATAAAATGATACTACATACAGAACTTACACTTTCTGCAAAAATTAAATCAAAATGGTTCATAGACATACATGTAAAACATAAATCTGTAGTACTTCTTTTAAAAAAATATAGGTGAAAATCTAAGTAGCATTAGGTTTGGTGAGAAATTTTTATTTTATTTTATTTTATTTTAATTTTTTTTTTTTGTCTTTTTTCGTGTCCGGCAATGGATCTCAACCCTCAGTGTCGCGCCCGTACCGGACCGGGACCGGCAACGGGATCACAACCCTCGGTGTTGCGCCCGCACCCTGCTCAGCCAGTGAGTGGGAACCGGTCTGTATGTGGGATCCGAACCCTCAGCAGGAGCGCCGCCGTGCTTCCAAGTGGTGCACTGTAGTAGTGCGCCACCGGGCCAGCCCCTTTACCTTTTTTTTTTTTTTTTTTTTTTTTTTTTGTGAAATTTTTTTTTTTTTTTTTTGGGGGGGGCATTAAGAAAAAGTGCAAGGAAATTTGAGCCGAGATAAGGATTTTAGCCAAGGTTTTTGCTTTGTTTTGTTTTTGTTTTCACTTTTGAAGGGCAGATAGGATCAAAAGAAAAATTAGGTTTTCTATCTTAGGTGCCCAGTAATTCAGATCCCAAGGACACGTTTAATTCCTGGGTTAAGGTTGTTCTCACAGAACCTTCCCACTCCATTCCCCAAAATTCATGCTGAGCTTTTTTGCCTACAGCTCTGTGTGGGCTTACACCATGTATGTGTTTGCTTATAGTTGACCTGGACAGGCTCAATGATGACGTCAAGCGTTACAGTTGCACTCCCAGAAACTACTCCGTCAATTTAAGAGAAGAGCTAAAGCTGACCAATGTGGTCTTCTTCCCACGTTGCCTCCTCGTGCAGCGCTGTGGAGGAAATTGTGGCTGTGGAACTGTCAACTGGAAGTCCTGCACGTGCAATTCAGGAAAAACTGTAAAAAAGTATCATGAGGTATGTTATTCTCAAATTCATTGTTGCATTACTGCACTTAGCCCTTTTAGCTGCATCATTTGTGTAATAGTTAGGATACTGGAAGGCAGGGCCATTGCATACAGTCGTTTGGGTTGTTTACTGCACAAGGGCATCCAGCCAGGGCGATGACAGGGAGCTGAAATTCTACTCATGCTAGGCTTGACAAGCCAAGTGCTCTGGTGAGAGGCTAATTCCATCCTGAAGAAGGGACTACTTTTTCTAATTCTCACAATACACAATGTGGGTCAGCAACAGCCTTGTTAGAATAGATAATCAGATGGCATGATACAGTAATTTCAGAGCTTACTTGGTCTCCTTGCAGAAATATGATGGTATTAATTTAACAGGATATGACCAGACGATCTAGGTTGCGATAAGAAAATGATGAGCCAACCTTAATTCAATCAAGTCCTTAAAACAATTAAGCACAGTTAAAGACAGCAAAATATAAATCATCAGAAACTTTTTCATTTTCTAAATATGAAAGTATTCTTCTTTTGGAAATACTCATTTTTTTTTCCTAAATACTATGGGGTGCCACCTGAGGAATCAGCTCTTGGATTATGCAAAAGTAAAAATAAATATAAAAGAAGAACAAAAATTTGACCTATAATAGTAATAGCAAACCTTCACAAGCATTTACTGGGTGCCAAACACTATAGTAAGTACTCATTAGCTCACTTAGTAACTTGTCAGCAATGCTGTAGAGAGGTTGCTATTTCTGTTCTCTTTTTATGTGTATGTAAACTGAGGCCTAGGAGGATCAATAAGTTAACAAGTATGTCACAGTATATATATATATATATATTTAAAAAGGAATATACAACAATCACAATAATATGGTGAACTTTCAAAACAATAACTGAGGTTATCAGAGGTGAGAAAGGGGAAGGGGGAAGGGAGGAATTGATAAAGGGCCACAACATAATGATGGCATTGTATATTGTTGAATATAATAATTATTCTGATTTGAGCATTGCATATTACAACAGGTATTGATATTCAACTCTCTACCACACAGATATGTACAATCAACTATGCTACAATAAAAATAAAAATTAAAAAAGTAAATAAAAAAAGTCTTTAAAAGAAAAATAAGCACAATATGAAAAAATTACAGAATAATGTTAACAACATAGATTACATGGAAAAAATCTTAAGACAATATAGCACACTTATGCATGAAGAAATTTTCAAAAATAAAAAACCCTAAAAATATTATTGAAATTTAATTTATAATTATAAACCTCCCAATGAAGAAAATTTCAGAGCAGATAATTTTCCAGTAAATTCTATCAAACATTAAAGAAAGAAACACAACCATATTAAATAAACAGTTTTCAAAAATAAAGGAGTGAGTACATCCCAACTCATTTATGAAGCCAAATATTCTTGATACCAAAACTTGACAAGGATATAACAAAAGAACAAAATTATATCTTAATGTCTCTCGATTTCTCAACATAATGTTAGCAAATTGAATCCAGAAACATTTGCACAATCAACATTATACTAAATATCCTAGCCAATATGCTAAGTCCAGACAAATAGTACAGGAATAAAGATTGGAAAGGAAGAAGTACATCTGTCTTTTTGTGCGTGACACAATTGTCTATATAGAAAATTCTAAGCAGTTTACAAACATTACTGCTGGTATTAATGTTATTATATCAGGGTCTCAGGATAAAAGTCAATATAAACAAATCTCTTGGAAGGCAGCTATGCTCACCAGTAAACCACCAATGTCCCCAGCAATCACGTGTGAACAAAATAAAGCCGGAGGCATTACACTACCTGACTTCAAATAATACTACAAAGCTATTGTAACCCAAATACCATGGTACTGTTATAAAAATAGACATTCAGACCAGTGGAATAGAATTGAGAACCCAGAAATCACCCCTCAGGCTTATAGCCATCTGATATTGGACAAAGGCAACAAAAATCTACATTGGGGAAAAGGCTGCCTCTTCAACAAGTGGTGCTGGGAAAACTGGATGTCCACATGCAGAGGAATGAAACTAGATATGCATCTCTCACCATACACTAAAATCAACTCAAAATGGATTAAAGACTTAAGTATAAGACCCAAAACTGTAAAATTACTAAGGGAAAATATAGATGAAAGACTCCAGCAACTAGGTCTGGGCACAAACTTTATGAACAGGAGCCCAAAAGCACAAGCAGCAAAAGAAAAAAAAATTAACAAATGGGACTATATCAAACTAAAAAGCTTCTGCACAGCAAAGGAAACAATCAACAGAATGAAACAACAACCCATAGAGTGGGAGAAAATTTTTGCTAACTATGCATCTGAGAAGGGATTAATATCCATAATATGCAAGGAACTCAAACAATTATATAGTAAAAACAAACAAACAAACAAGAAACCCAATTAAAAAATGGGCAAAGGAACTGAATAGACATTTTTCAAAGGAAGACATACAAATGGACAACAGGTACATGAAAAAATGCTTAGCATCACTAGTCATCAGGGAAATGCAAATTAAAACTATATTGAGATTGAGGTACCACCTCACCCCAGTTAGACTACCTATTATCTGAAAGATGGTGAATAACAAATGCTGGCAAGGGTGTAGGGAGAAGGAAACACTCCTATGCTGTTGGTGGGACTGTAAATTAGTACAACCACTATGGAAAACACTATGGGGGTTTCTCAAACAACTACAGACAGATCTTCCATATGATCCAGCAATCCCACTTCTGGGTATATACCCAGAGGAATGGAAATCACCATGTTGAAGGGATACCTGCATACCCACATTCATCACAGCTCTGTTTACGATAGCCGAGACATGGAACCAACCTAAATGCCCATCGATGGATGATTGGATAAGGAAATTGGAATATGTACACCATGGAATACTACTCTGCCATAGAAAAGAATGAAATGCTCCCATTTGCAAGAACATGGATGAGCCTGGAGAAACTTATGTTGAGTGAAATAAACAAAGCACAGAGGGATAAATACCACATGTACTCACTCATATGTGGGAGCTAAGAGAGAAAGAAAGAAGGAAAGAAAGACCACAGTGCTATGTTGGACTTGCAGAGGGAGAGAACATTCTACGGTCTACAAAGTGGAGTGGGGGGAAGGAGGAGGGGTTAGGGAGGTTGGGGATAATTGAGTGGGGGATACAGGGTACAAATGCAATTTGTGGTTATGCATATACAGCCGGTATGGATCTGACTCCCACATAATGGGAATGGGAGGTAACACTCAGCTTTGTATCTCATGATTATTGATAACCAAATAAAAAAATCACTTGTTTCTGAATATTTGCAAAGCAAATTAAGGAAATAGTTTTAAGCACTTTTTCAAAAGCCTGAAATCAATGAAATACAGAGGAAAATTACAATAAAAAATGCATAGGACTTCTATACTTGAAACAGCAAAAGTCTGCTGAGAGAAATTGAAGGGCAACTAAATAAATGGAAATATGAACATATATGTTGTTCACAGGTTGGAATACCCAGTACTGTTAAGATTTCAGTTTTCCCCCAAATAGTCTCTAGATTCAATGAAGTACTACTACTAATAAAAAAAATCCTACTATCTTTTTGTATAAATTGACGAACTGATCCTGGATTTACATGGAAATTAAAAAAAAATCTAGAATGAGCAAAACTGCTTTGAAAAAATGAATAAAAATCAAAGACTTGTACTTCCTCATTTTTAGGCTTACTATACAGCTACAATTTCTAACACAGTATGGTACTAGAATAAGAATAATTAAATAGATCAATAAAGTAGAATATAGAGTCCCTTCAAAATTTGTCGGGTCCGCCGCCAGCGGCCGACCTGTACAGCCCTAGCCTCGTTCCTTCTGGCGAGCAAGTGAACGGCCCGGATTACTCTTTCCCTCCTGTCCCCTTTGGAAGGAGATTGGGGAAGAGAGCCATGAAGAGAGGTGAGCACACCCACCGGCTCCCCAAGAACAGCCCAGTTAAAGGACACTCACACGTAGCAGGGGGTTCTGTCGAGCAGTTCCGTTTATTAGCACACAAGCACTGGCTTTTATAGGCAGATAGGGAGGGGAGGTTTTAACATAATCTTATTAGCTTAAAGGTCAAGAGAGCATGCATCCTGTCTCAATGCCTAGCTATTACAATCTTGAGCGCTTGTATTTGGCCAATAAAGGCTAAGGCAAGGTTCCCACAGACACCCCCACCCTACTTCCTCCTGGCGCCGTCTTAGGCTGCCACATTAATACACCCTTGTGGGTCCATAATGGCACTGCTTGTAATGTCACTTAAGGTGGCGTTAGTTTTTAAGGCCCGACAAAAATTTACATACATAGCCAGTTTATTTTTGGATTTTGACACATAACTCATACCATAAACAAAAATTATTCAAATAATTAGATATGAATCACAGCACTAAGCATATAGCTGTAACTACAAACTTCAAAAAGAAAATGTAAAAGAATATTTTCAAAGTATTGAGGTAGGCCAAAATTTCATAGAAAGGCAAAATAGAAGACTAGTGATGAATTGTACTTCATCAACACTTCAACTTGTACTTTTCAAAACACAGCATTAAGAATATGAAAAGGCAAATCACAGACTGGGAAAAAATATTCACAATACACATATATGATAATGGTGATATTTCTAGAACATATAAAGAGCTGCCACAACTGAATAATGAACAGAAAAACAACCCAATAAAACTGCCAAAAGACCTGAACATGTACTTCAAAAATTAAGATGGTTTTGAGTTTTCTGATAAATAATGAGGCTGAACCTTTTATTTACTCAACATCATTATTTATCAGAAAACTTAAAACCACAATAAGATTCAGAAAAATACCTGAACATAAATGTTTAGAGCAGGTCTCATCATAATCACAAATAACTGTAAACAACTCAAATGTCCTTTTACTAGTGTTTGGATAAATGTATTGTGGTATATCTATGCAATGGAATACTATTAAGCAATGTAAAGTAATAAACTATTGATACACACAAAGATATGGATGAATCTCAAAACATTGTGCTAAGTGAAAAAAAAAATGCCAGTCTTACATGCTATATGATTTGATCTGCTTGAAATTATTAAAAAAGATAAATTGTAGTTATGGAGAATAGATAAACAGTTCTTATTGGTTAGGTATGAGAAGAAGATAAGACTATAAAGAAATAGCATAACAGAATTTTTTTAGAGTGAAGAAATTGCTCTAATATCCTGATTATAGTGGTGGACCATAAATATATATGTGTTTAAATTCATAGAACTGTACACCAAAAAGGTCATTTTTTGCTGTTTGATGTTTTCGAAAATACAATTTTTAAGATTTACAATGATAAACC
The DNA here is from genome assembly GCF_000696425.1 of Galeopterus variegatus. Lineage (NCBI taxonomy): Eukaryota > Metazoa > Chordata > Mammalia > Dermoptera > Cynocephalidae > Galeopterus > Galeopterus variegatus. The sequence continues at coordinate 94,693 of NW_007730961.1, read as the reverse complement.
AGTAGTTCCCCACTAGAATGGATAAAATAAAAGAATTGACAGCACCAAATATATGTTAGAATGTGAAGAAAATACAACTCCCATAAATTGCGTATGAGAATGCAAAAAATAGTACAACCAGTTTGGAAAAAAATGTGCTGATTTCTTAAAAAGTTAAAGCACACACACTGTAGGATATTCTACTTTATTCATCCAAAAGGAATGAAAATACATGTCTGCAAATGGACTTGCACATGAACGTATATAACATCTTTATTCATAATAGCCACAAAGCAGCAAGAACGCAAATATCCATTTATAGGTAATGAAATAAATAATTTGTAGCTTATTATTATAATGGAATACCACTCACCAAAAAATATTAATTCTTATTCATTGATACGACATGGACGAATCTTAAAAACATTGTAATTAGTAAAAGAAGTGAGGTATGAAACTTTATACGTTGTGTGATAACATTCATATGAAGTTCTGAAACAGGCATAACTAAACTACTGTGATAGAAATCTACTCAGTGATTTCCTCACGTGAAAAAGATGGACTTCAAAAGGCACAAGAAAGCTTTTTGGTGAAATTGAAATGTTCCGTGTCTTGGAGTGGTGATTCTTCATCAGTTGTATAAAACTGCCAAAATGTATAGAATTATACACTTTAAAATTTGATCATTATTGTGGCTCTGTCTCTCTCTCCCGCATGAGGACATAGCCTTCTATGAACCAGGAAGAGAGCTTTCACCAGGAAGTGAATCTGCTGTTACCTTGATCTTGAACTTCTCATCCTCCAGAACTGTGAGAGATAAATTTCTGTTGTTTAAGCTACCTAGTATTTTGTTATGTTGGTCTGAATAGACTAAGTCAGGAATATACCCAAAGGAATTGAAAGCAGAGTCAAGATATTTGTACACTTATGTTCCAAGCAGAGTTATTTACATTAGCCAAGTGTTCTTCAAAGGAGAAATGACATGTTCACGAAAAAAAAAAAAAAAAAAAGCAGGAAGGCAGGGGATCGACGCACAGCCCGAGCACTAAAACCAGCACAACTCCGGCAGCTACCTGCAGCCACCAGCAAGAAGAGGAACTCAGAAAGCCTGATGTTGAGTCAGAATCTCTGGTGTCCTTGCTTGAGCCGGGTGTAGCTGTTACTACCCAGATGGATTGCTCTGAAGCATTGCTGAGACCTTGAAGGGGACTCTCAAAATACATGCACTGAGGTTTGGAGTGCATGCCATTTTGTGAGATTTACAAAATTCTCCCCAGGAAGAAGCCACCGGGAACAGCCTCTAGATCCTATAGAACAAGAAGCCCTTGAAATGACTGACAAGGAATTTCCGGTGATAATACTAAGGAAACTGAATGAGATACAAGAAAACTCAGCTAGACATCATGATGAAATGAGGAAAAGTATACAGGACCTGAAAGAGGAAATGTACAAGGAAATCATGCCCTGAAAAAAAAATGTAGCAGAACTTGCCAAACTGAGGAAGCTATTCAGCGAAATAAAAAACACAGTGGAGAGTTTAAACAGCAGGCTTGTCAAAGTTGAAGAGAGAACCTCTGAACTTGAAGATGGGCTGTTTGAAATAACACAAGCAGACAAAAATAAAAGAAAAAAGAATCCAAGGCATTGAAGAAAATATGAGAGAGATACCAGACAACCTTAAGCACTCAAATATCCGAGTCATGGGTATCCCAGAAGGGAAGGAAAAAGGAAATGGCATTGAAAACACATTCAACAAAATAGTGGCGGAAAACTTCCCAGGTATAGGAAAAATCAAAGATCTTCAGATCGAAGAAGCTCAATGATCCCCAAACATATTCAACTCAAAAAGGTCTTCTCCAAGACATGTTAAAGTCAAATTGGCAAGACTCAAAGACAAAGAGAGAATCTTGAGAGCTGCAA
>NW_007730961.1:91272-92127 GCF_000696425.1 Galeopterus variegatus | reverse complement strand
GGAGCCCCAATCAGGCTAACATCAGACTTTTCATCACAAACCCTAAAAGCCAGAAAGGAATGGGACGATATATTCAAAATACTAAAAGCCAGAGATTGCCAGCCAAGAACACTCTAACCTTCAAGGCTATCCTTCCGAAATGAAGGGCAAATAGTATATTTCTCAAACAAACAAAAACTGCGGGAGTTCTCCACCACATGATCACCCTTACAAGAAATTCTCAAAGGAGTACTGGGTTTGGTTCCTGAAAAATAACCACCACTGCCATAAAAACCCAAGAAAAATCTAAACCCACTACTACAATAAAAATGGCATACATGAAGAGAAAACAAACAAAGGAAAAGGCTATCTACATCCTAGGAACCAACAAACACAGAAAACAAACAGTAAATCAAAAAGCAAGGAACAAAAGACATCTAAGACAACAAAACAACAATCAATACAATGCTAGGGATAAATCAGCACTTTTCAATAACAACACTTAATATAAAAGGCTTAAATTCCCCAATTGAAAGACACAGACTGGCTGACTGGATTAAAAAGGAGGACCCAACAACATGCTGCCTTCAAGGGACCCAACTAACCCATAAAGACACACATAGACTAAGTGTGAAAGGATGGAAAAAGATTTACCATACAAACAGAAAAGAAAAATGAGCTGGAGTAACTATTCGTATATCTGACAAAGTAGACTTTAAACTAAAAACCATAAAAAGAGATAATGAGGGACACTACATAATGAAAAAAGACTGATCCATCAAGAAGACATAACAATCATAAATATGTACGCACCCAATGTTGGAACAGCCAGATTTATAAAGCAAACTCTATTAGACCTAAAGAAGGAAATAGACA
>NW_007730961.1:87440-90822 GCF_000696425.1 Galeopterus variegatus | reverse complement strand
GCTTTCAGCTTTTCCCCATTCAGGATGATTTTGGTGGTGGGTTTATCATATATGGCTTTAATTATGTTGATATACTTTCCATCTATACCTAACTTGTAGAGAGTCTTTATCGTGAATGATTGTTGAATTTTATCAAATGCTTTTTCAGCGAAATAACAAAAATTAGAAATGAAAAAGGTGATATTACAACTGATCCATCTGAAATACAAGGAATCATTTGAGACTACTATAAACAACTATATGCCAACAAGTTTGAAAATCTGGAGGAAATGGATAAATTTCTGGACACACACAAGCTCCCAAAACTGAGCCATGAAGATGTAGAAAATCTGAACAGACGAATAACAATAAAGGAGATTGAAGCTCTTATCAGAAAGCTCCCAACAAAGAAAAGCGCAGGAACAGACGGATTCACAGCAGAATTTTACCAAACATTCAAAGTGGAATTGACACCGATTCTTTACAAACTATTCCAAAAGATTGAAACAGAGGCAAATCTCCCGAACTCATTCTATGAAGCAAACATCATCCTGATACCAAAACCAGGTAAAGATATAACCAAAAAAGAAAACTACAGGCCGATATCCTTGATAAATATAGATGCAGAAATCGTCACTAAAATACTAGCTAACAGAATACCGCAATACATACGTAAAATTATTCACCACGATCAAGTAGGATTCTTCCCAGGGATGCAAGGTTGGCTCAACATATGCAAATCAATAAATGTGATACACCATATTAATAAAGGCAAACACAAGGACCATATCATCATCTCTATAGATGCTGAAAAGGCATTTAATAAAATTCAGCACTCATTAATGACAAAGACCCTCTATAAGTTAGGTATAGAAGGAAAGTATCTAAACATAATTAAAGCCATATATAATAAACCCACTGCCAATATCATCCTGAATGGGGAAAAGCTGAAAGCTTTTCCTTTAAGAACAGGAACCAGACAAGGACACCCACTCTCACCACTCCTACTCAACATAGTGTTGAAAGAACTAGCCAGAGCAATCAGAGAAGGGAAGGAAATAAAGGGCATCCTGATTGGAAAAGATGAAGTCAAACTGTCCCTGTTTGCAGATGACATGATCCTATATATCGAACAGACTAAAACCTCTACAAAAAAACTCTTGAAGGTGATAAACGAGTTCAGCACAGTAGCAGGATACAAAATCAACACACAAAAATCAGTAGCATTTCTATTCACCAATAGTGAACAAGCAGAAAGAGAAATCAAGAAAGCCTGCCCATTCACAATAGCCGCCAAAAAAATAAAATACCTACGGAGTGAACTAACTAAGGATGTGAAAAATCTCTATAACGAGAACTATAAACCACTCCTGAGAGAAATTAGAGAGGATACAAAAAGATGGAAAGACATCCCATGCTCCTGGATTGGAAGAATCAATATAGTGAAAATGACTATACTACCCAAAGTAATATACAAATTCAATGCAATCCCCATCAAAATTCCAATGACATTTCTCTCAGAAATGGAAAGAACTATACAGTCATTTATCTGGAATAACAAAAGACCAAGAATAGCCAAAGCAACGCTGAGCAAAAAAAAATAAAGCTGAAGGTATTACTCTACCTGACTTTAAACTATACTACAAAGCCACAATAACCAAAACAGCATGGTACTGGTATAAAAACAGAGACACTGATCAATGGAATAGAATAGAATACCCAGAAATCAACCCACGCACTCACTGCCATTTGATCTTCAGCAAAGGCATCAAGTCTATTCACTGGGGTCGGGACTCCCTCTTCAGCAAAGGGTGCTGGGATAACTGGATATCCATATGCAGGAGATTGAAACTAGACCCATACCTCTCACCATATACTAAAATCAACTCAAAATGGATCAAGGATTTAAATATACACCCCGAAACAATAAAACTTATTAAAGAAAACATAGGAGAAACCCTTCAGCAAATAGGGCTGGGCACAGACTTCATGAATATGACCCCAAAAGCACAGGCAACCAAAGGAAAAATAAACAAATGGGACTATAACAAACTAAAAAGCTTCTGCACAGCAAAAGAAACAATTAACAGAGCTAAAAGACAACCAACAGAGTGGGAGAAAATATTTGCAAAATACACATCCAACAAAGGACTAATATCCAGAATATATAAAGAACTCAAACAACTTTACAAGAAAAAAACAAGCAACCCAATCAAAAAATGGGCAAAAGAGGGGGGGGGGAGAAGATTTATCAGCTACAACTCCTTGAAGTTGATATGACAAGCAGACAGAAAGGGTATGGTTGGGTGGGAGGGAAGAGTGGGAGGAGGGAGGGGGGTTTCGGTAATGGGCCACAATAATCAACCTCATTGTATATCGACAAAATAAAATTAAGAAAAAAAAATTTGATAATTATTGTATATAAAATAGACCTCAATAAAAGTGATTTAAAATTATCAATTTTGCATATAACATGAAAAATGAAAATTCAAATTTAACTGAGATGACATTTGCCACCTAACATATTAATGAAAGATGGACAGCATACTCTGGCAGTGAGGCTTCAGAGAGATGGGAAACTTCAGAGATTTCTGGGGGAAATGCAAAATATTATATAATCAATATTGTGGAGAATTAGATAATATTTAGCAAAATTATTTATGAATTTACTCTTTGACTCAACAATCTCACTTCTAGAAATGTATCCCAAGATACACTGATAAAAGATTAAAAGTCATATTCAATTCATTGCAGCAATATTTGTAACAGGAAAAATATGCAGTCAATGCAGATATACATCAATAGGGGCCGGGTTAGATAAATGATGATATATTCATATAATTATGTTTTTTGTCACTACGAAATAAAATGAGTAAAATCTTTTGATACTGTGGTATAGTGATCTTAAAGATATGTTATTGAGTAAAACATAAAAGGAAGGTGGAGAAATTCTGTATAGTATGCTATTATGATGGTTAATTTTATGGGTCGATTTGACTGGGTTATGAGATAGCCAAATATTTGGTTAAACACAATTTTGGGTATGATTTTGAGGGCATATCTGGATGAGATTAATATTTAAATTAGTAGATGGAGTAAAGCAGATTTTCCTCCCCAATGTGGGTGGGCCTCATCTGATTGGCTGAAGGCCTGAATAAAGCAAAAGACTGATCATGGGAGAATTCACTCTTTCTGCTTGTCAGTTGTTGAGCTTGGATATCAGTCTTCTCCTGCTTTTGAATTCAGATTAGAACTGAAATCATTGGCTGCCCTGATTCTCAGGCCTTTGGGCTGCAGATCTTGGGACTTCTTAGCCTCTAAATCACAGGAGCCAATTTCATTAAATTAGTTTCTCTCTCTCTCTCCCTCTCTCTCTCTCTCTGTATTTATATATATATATATA
>NW_007730961.1:68782-87268 GCF_000696425.1 Galeopterus variegatus | reverse complement strand
GATATATGTTTGTGTATGTTTACTGTTGAACACACACACATTATATGTAGCATATATATTTGCTTTTATTAAAACAATTGAGAAATGTACCAAACCATAAAGAAACAATTATCTGAGGGTGGAGAGAGTTAATAGGATGGAAAAGACAAAGAAATAACCTAGACTTTTCTGAACATATCTTGTTTTGTACATTTCACTTTGGAATCTTTCAAATGTTTACTTATATAACAAACAATATTTATGGTCTGACAGAACTCCTAATTACACTCAGTTCTAATATGTATAGACATATATAGAGCCCAGGTACCTTTAATATGTTGAATGCAAACCTTATATAATATTTGCATTCTGTGGATAGCTATCTGTAATATTATATTTCTTAATAATATTTATATATACTGTTATTGTTTATGTTACTAGTGATTCTAATTTAACATTTAGAACTGTCTCAAAAATTCTGTATTGCTACAACTTTTCTTGTTCACATGATTTATAACACAGTACTTTTATGATTAATCATAGTATATTTTAGGACACATGTATATGAAAAAGTAATTCTGTGTTTTAAATAGTGTCCAACCAAGAAAGCTATTCTATTTAAAATATTAAAATGACTTTTGATCCTATATATCATAAAATTCTAATTGAGAGCTTAATTAAACTTTTAAAAATATATTTATTATATGATTAATGCAGGTGTCATTGATGATTGTGAGAATAATTATTTGCTTTTTATCATTTTGTAATTGAGTTTAGAATATAATTTATTACTTTCCCTTTCATTAAAAATAGATCAGTAGCAAAGTTTTCACTAATATTGTTCATTTTGGGCATATAGTCTACTTGTAACAAGGTGAGTAGCTTTCGATAGGAATAGTATATTTCAGAGAACAATGAAAAAATACTAATATATTTGATCACAAACCTGGTCTAAAATCTGTTTATATAGAAAATTGCCCTTTGCTGCTTTAAGTATCATTTTGAAATACCATTAAATCTTTTAACTAATTAGAGCTTAATGTTCAATACAAAATACTGTTTTGACCATACTCCTGTAGCTACTGCTATTACATAGTTTTCTGTAGTCATTTCATACACATCAAATATGATGTGAGACTTGTTTAGTTGATAAATAGGCTTCAAAAGAGGTCACAACCTATAAATGAACAGAACCAAGCATACTTTTTAGAAGTTACTGTCTTAAGGCAACTAATGAAGGACTGAGTGTAGCTGGTTTCACAAATTTGATTCTAAATACATCCTTACTTTTAAGTTGGAACATATTTTTTATTCAACTTTCTACTAAAATATATTCTTATATAACTAAGTTACATTTGTCTTCTTAAGAATATAACTGGAGGCAGGAAGGAAACCTGGCCAGCCCATGTATTCAGCAAGATTCCATGCTGTGCCACCATCGATAGAGGTGGCCCCAGCCAGGTGGGCAGGAGACTCAGCCAGCCCGCCCAGCCCATGTACCAGGAAAGACACTGCACTGCACTGCCACCAAAGGGGGAGGCCCCAGCCAGGCAGAAGACCCAGCCCACATAGAAGGCAAAACCCTGCACCACCACCATTAGGCCTTGCACAGCTTTCACAGAAGCGGTCAAAATTATCTACCTCCACAACTACTACTGTTTCAAGGATGACTTGATGCCTTAATAACATCCACAACCACTGTGCAGCTGGTCCAACATGTATTTGACTTCACTGACATAGGAGAGTCACTGGAGGAGCCTGGAAAGAAAGGAAGAAGTCTTTCTCCTGAAAGCCCATTCCAGAGGAACAGAAGAAGCAATTGATCTTGCAGATGTCCAGAAATAAATGTAGAGATACTAAAAATACAAAAAAAGAAAGAAAGAAAATCAGAAAATATGACACTGCCAAAGGAATTCAGTAACTCTCCAGTACCAGACCCTACAGAAAAAGAAACCTTTGAAATGACTGGAAAGGATTTCCAAGCAACTATCTTAAGGAAACTCAACTAGATAAGAGAGGACTCTATAAGACAACACAATGAAACAAGAAAAAATATCCAGGGTGTGAAGGAGGAAATTTATGAAGAGATTAATACCTCAAAAAAAAAAAAAATGCAGCAGAACTCTTGAAACTGAAATACACATTCAATGAAATGAAAAACATAACTGAGACCTTAAACAGCAGATTAGAAGAAACAGAAGAAAGAATCTGCAAACTTAAAGATGGTCTTTATGAAATAACCTGGGCAGACAAAGAAAAAAAAAAAGGAAAAAGAAAGAATTACAAAAAATGAAGAATGTCTAAGAGAGCTAGCAGACAACATTAAGCACACAAACATCAAATTTATGGGTGTTCCTGAAGGGGAGGAGAAAGGTAAAGGCATTTAAAATGTATTCAATGAAATAATAATGAAAACTTCCCAGTTATAGAGAGAAACACAAACTTTCAGATCCAGGATGCCCAAAGAACCCCAAACAGATTTAATTGAAAAAAATGTTCTCTAAGACATGTTACAGTTGAACTGGCAAAGCTCAAAGACAAAGAAAGAATTCTAATAGCAAAAAGAGAAATGTGTCAAGTCACTTATAAGGAAGCTCCTATCAGACTAACAGAAGACTTCTCAACTAAAACTCTACAGGTAAGAAGAAAATGGGATGACATACTCAAAACACTAAAAGAAAAAAACTGGCAGCCAAGATACTATGCCCAGCAAGGATATCCTTCAGAAATGAAGGAGAAATAATGTATATCCCAGACAAATAAAAATTGTAGGAGTTCATCACCACACAACAGCCTTGCAAGAAATCCTAAAGGGAGTCATGCATCTGGAATCCGAAAAACAATAATCACTACCACAAATATGCAAGTAAGAACAAAACCCATTAGTAAAATACAAATGTAAATGGGAAAGATAAAAGAAACTAAATCTTACCACCACACACAAAAAAAAATCCCCTGCAAACATTGATGAACAATAATCAAAGAAGAAGAAAGGAACAAATGATAAAGCATCTAAAAAAAGAAAGCCATAAAATGCCAGAAATAAGACAATACCTCTCAATAAAACCCTAAATGTAAATGGATTAAAGTTCCCACTCAAAGACACAGACTGATGGATAAGATCTAAAAGCAAGACCCAACTATATGCTGTCTTCAAGAGACTCATCTCACTAGTAAAGATACACACAGACTAATAGTGAAGGGATGGAAAAAGATATACCATGCAAATGGAAACCAAAAATGAATAGGAGTAGCTATTCTTGTATCAGATGAAATAGGCTTCAAACCAAAAACTATAAAAAGAGATAAAGGCCAGTCTATAGGGATAAAGGGATCCATCATGTAAGAAGACATAAAAATCATGAATATATATACACTCAACACTGGAGCACCCAGATATATAAAGCAAACATGGTTAGAACTAAAGAAAGAGATAGGTCCCAACAGGATAATAGTGTGGGACCTGAATAACCCATCTTATCATTGGACAGATCATCCAGACAACAAATCAACAGAGAAACACAGGATTTAAACCACACTTTAGACCAATTGGACCTGGCAGATAACTACAGAACATTTCATCTAACAACTACAGAATATTCTTTCTTCTCATTAGCACACAGAATATTCTCCAAGGTAGAACACATGTTAGGTCACAAATCAGGTCTCAATAACTTTAAAAAAATTGTGCAGTGGGGGAAAGGGGGATAGGGAGGGAGGTCGGGGATTAAATGTATGGAAGACATAGGGTATAATCACAATTCATGGTAATGGGCATGCTACCAGTATGGATCTGGCCATCACATCTTGAGCACGAGTGGTGTTGGTCAGCTTTGTACTCCATGAATATTCATAAAAAATAAAAAAAATAACCTTAAAAAAACCAAAATCATCTCAAATATCTTTACAGTCCATGATGGATTAAAACTAGAAATTCATAACAAGCAAAACTCAGGACCATATGCAAATACATGGAAATTAAACAACAGTTCCTGAATGACCTATGGATCCAAGAGGAAATTAAACAGGAAATCAAAAATTTCTAGAAAACAATGAAAATAAAGACACATCATATCAAAACCTGTGCAGTCCTAAGAGGGAAGTTTATAGCAATAAATGCTTACATGAAAAAAATAGAAAGACTTCAAGTAAACAACCTAACCTTACACCTAACACAATTAGGAAAGCAAGATCAATCCAATCTCAAAGTTAGTAGATGGAAAGAAATAATTAAAATGAGAGTATAAATAAATGATACAGAGTTCCCAAAAATGATACAAAAGATCAATGAAACAAAAAGTTGTTTTTTTGAGAAAATAAACAAAATAGAGAAACAAATAGCTTGGCTAACTAAAAAAAAGGAAGAGAAAGGACCTAAATGACAAAAATCAGAAACAAAAAGGAGACATTACAACTGATACCACAGAAATAAAAAAAAATCATTAGAGACTATTACAAACAGCTATATGCTAACAAATATGAAAACTGGAGGAAATGGATAAATTTGAGGACATATAGAAACTACCAAGACTTGATTAAGAAGAAATAGAAAACCTGAACAGAACAATAACAAGCAATGGGATTTAAGCAGTTATCAGCAGTTTCCCAACAAAGAAAAGCCCAGGACCACATGGCTTTACTGCTGATTTGTATCAGGCCTTTAAGGAGGATTTAATACCAATTCTCTTCAAACTGTTCCAAAAAATTGAAGCAGAGGCCACTCTCCCAAACTCATTCTATGAGGCCAGCATCTCCTTGACACCAAAACCAGACAAAGATACAACAACCAAAAAGAAAACTACAGACCAATATCTCTGATAAACATTGATGTAAAAATTCTCAATAAAATACTAGCAATTGGAATACAGCAACACATCAGAAAAATTATATACTGTGGTCAAGTGGGATTCTTCCTAGAGATGCAAGGATGGTTCAACATATGCAAGTCAATAAATGTGATACATCACATCAACAAAATCAAGTACAAAAACCATATGATTATCTCTATAGATGCAGAAAAATCATCTGACAAAATATAACATCTTTTCATGATAAATACTCTCAGAAAATTAGGTATAGAAGGAAACTATCCCAACACAGTAAGCCATATCTGACAAACCCACCACCAATATCATCCTGGATGGGGAAAAGCTGAAAGCCTTTCCCTTAAGAACAGGAACAGGACAAGGATGCCCACCCTCATCACTCCTACATAACATAGTATTAGAAGTACTAGCCAGAGCAATCAGGCAAGAGAAAGAAATAATGGGCATCCATATTAGAAAAGACAAAGTCAAACTGTCTCTATTCACAGATGACATGATCTTATATATAGAAAAACCTAAAGACTCTATCATTAAAAATCTTAGAGCTGATTAATAAATTCTGTAATGTTGCAGGATACAAAATCAATGCCCCCAAATCAGTTGTGTTTATATTCTCCAATAATGAACTAACAGAAAGAGAAATCAAGAAAGTAAGCCCATTTATAACAGCCACCAAATAAATAAAATACCTAGGAATAAATTTAACCAAGGAGGTGAATGATCTCTACAGTGAAAACTACAAACAACTACTGAAAGAAATTAAAGGAGATACAAAAAGATGGGAAGATATTCCATGCACTTGAAAGAATGAACATTGTGAAAATGTCCATACACCTAAAGTGATCTACAGTTTAAATGTACCTCTCCTCAAAATAACAATGATATTATTCACAGAAATAGAAAAAAAATCCTAACATTCATATGTAACAACAAAATACCCCAAATAACCAAAGTAATCCTGAGCAAAGAAAAAAACATAAGCCAGAGGTGTAACAGTACCTGACTTCAAATTGTACTACAAAGCTATAGTAACCAAATGGCATGGTCTTGGCATAAAAATAGACACTCAGACCAGTGGAACAGATTAGAGAACCTAGAAATCAAACCACAGACTTACAGCCAACTGATATTTCACAAAGGCTACGAATACATACATTAGGGAAAAGACTGCTTCTTCAATAAATGGTGCTGGGAAAATTAGATCTCCATATGCAGAAGAATGAAACTAGACATGCACCTCTCACCATATACCAAAATCAACTAAAAATAGATTAAAGATTTAAGTATAAGACCTGAATCTGTAAAACTACTAAGGGGAAATATATGGGAAACACTTCAGGAAGTAGGATGGGGCAAAGACTTTTTGAACAAGAGCCCAAAAGCACAAGTAACAAAAGAAAAAAAAAAAAAAAAACAGATTATGTCAAACTAAAAAGCTTCTTCACAGCAAATGAAACAATTAAAAGAGTGAAACGACAACCTACAGAGAGGGAAAAATATTTGCTAACTATGCATTGGACAAGGGACTAATATCCAGAATATACAAGGAACTCAAGCAACTTACAGTAAAAAAAACAAATAACCAAATCAAAAAATGGGCAAAGGAGCTGAGTCAACATTTTTCAAAGGAAGGTATACAAATGGCCAACAGGTACATGAAAAACTGCTCAACATCACTAGTCATCAGGGAAATGCAAATTAAAACCACATTGACATATCACCTCACCCAGTTATACTGGCTGTAATCAAACAGATGGAGAATAGCAAATGCTGGTGAGGGTGTGGGGAGAAGGAAATGCTTCTACACTGTTGGTGGGAATGTAAATTAGTACAACCACTATGGAAAACAATATGGAGGTTTCTCAAACAGCTACAGATAGATCTACCATATGATCCGGCAATCCTACTTCTAGATATATACCCAAAGGAATGGAAATCATCAGGTCGAAGGGATACCTGTTCTTCCATGTTCATTGCAGCTGTATTTACAATAGCTAAGATATGGAATCAACCTAAATGTCCATCAATGAATGACTAGATAAGGAAAATGTGGTAAATATACACCATGGAATACTACTCGGCCCTAAAAAAAAAAATGAAATTCTGTCATTTGCTGCCACATGAATGAGCTTGGAGAAAATTATGTTAGGTGAAATAAGCCAAGCACAGAGGGAAAAATACTGTATGTCTTCATGGATAAGTGGGAGCTAGGAGAGAAAGATAGAGGGAAAGAAAGACCACAGTGGTACATTGGACTTGCTGAGGGAGAAAGCATGCATAGGGTTGCAGGGAATGGGGGAGAGAAAGGGAGGTTGGGTATTAATTGAGTGGGGGACATGGGAAATAATTGCATTTTGTGGTAATGTGTATGCTGAATACTATTGATATGATGATCACATCCTGGGCACAGCTGGTGAAGGTCAGCTTTGTACCACATGATTATGCATAATCAATAAAATTAACAAAAAAAGAATACAATTAGCTTTCAAAAATATTACTCTTATTGATTATTAAAAGACAGATTTTGTTCACAGGTTCTAAAAAGTTATATATCCCAGCACGGTTGGTCTAACCCGACAGGTTATATACAGTTAAATTTTTTATTCAATAGCAGCACCATAATCCATGAGAGGAATATTTCAAGGAAGTTTTTTTCGTAGGATTCTACAGCTTCAAGGAAGTTTTTTTCGTAGGATTCTACAGCTTCTAGAATACTATTCCATTGCTCTTGTTTCCTCTTCCAACATGATTAGGCATCTTTTTCTATTCAATTACTCAACAGATAGGGTTTTTACTCACTGTTTCTTATTCGGGGTTTTCTAAAATTATAAAATAAGTAGATCCTTTCAGTTAATTTATATTTATTGGGTGCCTCCCACGGGCTGGACACTGATCTAGGCTACAATATTTGGCAGTTCCTGCCCATGCTGGCAGAATATAGTTGGTTATCTTATCAAAACTATGCAAATAAATTTTATCTTCTTGAATTATTAATATGGATTTCTATAGTATAGTATCTCTAGCTAGGTCATATGCAAAAATATTTATATACAGGAAGAGAAAATAATTTTATCTAAGGAAATACTTCTGAAATTTGGCTAGCAAAATCCTTAGGTAACCTTAATATTGGAATAGGTCTAAGTGTTCGCAGATTTCTGTGGAGTTAATATCTTAACATTGTCTTGATCCTACCCTTTTGTTTGCTTTTTCTTCTATCACTAACAACTTATGATGTTTAAATTAAAGTTTCATGGCATAAATTAAAATATTTAAAGTGTGGTATGTAAAGAAAAGTGAATAAGATATCTGAAGACCTGTCCAGTTAAAATACACACAAATTTATGGAGTAGAGGGTATGACTATTTTAACTTAAGGTGTAGGACGACTTCAGAATTACCAAATTTACTCATATTCATGCTTATGTTTAAACACAATCAATGCAGTATGATATTTAAGACCATGGAAACCACTGTTATAGGAAAACCAGAAATGGACAAAAAGTGGTATAAACAGATTTTATTCAGGTTCTATTATTGCAATAGGGAAAAACAGTCCTAAATATAGAAATGAGCTCAATTCCAAATACAATAAGGACAAGTGGGTATTTATGATCAAGGAGCAGGGTGTCGATGAATGTATAGAAAATTGCTAAGAGGAAACATCAGGGGTAAGGGGAGATTCCTAGCTAAACTGAGGTGACAGGATTCTTGCTGACAGCAAGCCAGGGTGATCAGATATCACCTGGTGAATGGTGGGGAATGAGGAATTTAATCAGATATCAATGTGATCAGGGACCCTCTCTCTTAAAATGACTAACTGGGAGGCCACTGGGCTCAGATGGCTCCAGCACATTGAGTTCTTACGTAAGGAAGTTGAACCTCAACACAATACAAACCGTAAAACAAAACTTCAGCTCTACCATTCAGAAACTGCCTACTAATCTCTGACTAGAGACTTTCCACTTTAATAAATCAAATATATTTTCTTTGTCTTGCTTCCACAAACCTTATAAACATTTCCCTTTGCACTCCCTTGTTGGAGCCCTCCACCCTTTGTGGGCTGGCACTGCCCAATTCATGAATCATTGTCTACTCAAATAAACTCTTTAAACCTTTAATGTGCCTAAGTTTATCTTTTAACATCTCTAAACTGACTTAGGAGCATTCTTAAAACTGGGGTATGCAGTTAAAACTGGGCTATGCAGGTCTGGCAAGGATGGGGCATAGTGAAATGAAGGTTAAGAGGAGCCTGATTAAACTTTGGTCAAAGAGAGAATCTTTGTCATCATTTAGGTTTGAATTCCAGTCCTTGCTCTCTCACAATTAGTTGGATGATCTTGATAAATACACTTAATTTCTATGAGCCTTGGTTTTTCATCTGTAAAATGAGCATAAGAGTAAATGTGAGACAGTGATTATGAACACAGACTCAGGAGATAAATAACCTAAATTTAAACACCAGCTCTTTAATTTTTTATCTGTGAGAACTTGCCACACCAAGCCTTCCATAAATGGTGGGCTGCTACTATTATTAACCATAGAAGTGGTATGTTGTAGAGCTAGGGGTAGGGTCTGGAGCTCACAGACCCCTTGAGCACATTCACTAACCCTTCACACACAGGTCTATGAGCTAGGTAACCAGCAAAAAGGTCCTTGGAGCCTTGGTTGAAGAAGGGATAGTCTTTATTCTGCACACACACATCTAGGAGCTAGGCAGTACAAAGGAGAAACTCAGAAACTCAACTGCCACTGGCAAAGTCCAAAGAAAAACTGAAACTGAGCAGCTGCCAGCACAGTTAACATGCTCTGTTATTAGACCTGAGGTCTCTGCTGCCATCCTGCTTCACAATCTGCAGAACACACAATTGCTACTAAAGTAAAAAGATACATTGGCACACATGTGCACTAACTCCACCCACACAATGTGTTTATAAGAAATGTGCTACGTGACCCTCCAGCCAGACTTCAGAGGAGGGAGCCTGACTGATTTATTCTACTTTCCCCACATATATCATTACAATTCAGTCTAGAGTAGTGGGAAGCAAAATAGGAGAGCAATTAAAACTTTAGAATCTAGAATTGAAACACCCTCAGGTACAATCTTAGCTGTAGAACTTCCTAGTATTGTGATCTTAGTAAATAAATTGACCACTATGCATATTATTTTCCTGAGCTACAAAATGGAGAAATAAATAGCATTTAACTAATAGGACGGTTGTAAGGATCAAGTGAGATCATGTGCACAAAGTACTTAACAAATTACATGGCTCATGGTATATGTTCAATAAAACATTATTATTGTTATTATTGAAAGACACAACTAAGAGCACTGTAATACTGTTCTACTTTTCTCTTGCCCTGCATGGGGCTGACTCATGGAACAAAAAAGGATCCTAGTGGAGAAGAGAAGGAAATTGAAAGTGTTTCTTTTGCACACAGTAGGCCCCTCTATCAATGTTCATTTGTTTGTTTATTTTTTCACAAACTGCCTTCTGTCACGAAGAGATTGCAAATGATTCCTGTGAGTCTCCATTATTTTGTTATGATTCCATTTCTGTTCACCACTTCTCACTTCTCAGAAGGAAAGGCAGCATGAGACTTTATGTTGTTCCTTTTTTTTTCCCATCTGGTTAATTTGCTCTGTTGGTAGCAATCTTCAATTCACTGTCAGGAATGTAAAGTCAACCATCAACACAGCTTTCTATTTTCATTCAACCACCAGCATTGAAAAAAAAAAAAAGGAAATATTTAAACATTCTCACTTGAGAAGGTATTTAATGTAAATAATCTTTTCCCAAAATTGCATTTCAAATGTGCTTACTGAAAGAAGATTTATCATTATTATCATTAAACAATCTCACAATCCTAGATACCTATATTTAAAAATTTCTGAGAGAGTTAGAATTGATGATTTTATTTAATATTAAAATTTCATGTAAACCAGAAACTTTTTGTGTTACTAATTGTTCTCTTACCCGATTTGTGTTTGATTACTACAATTCTAGAACATTTGAGGAAAACTTAAATATCCCTGCTTCACTTGGGATACTGAAAGGTTTATCATAAACTAGCACTTTGCCCATTGTTTTAAATTGCTAACAGTTTACAAAACTTTTTTTAGGGGAAAATCATAAATATAGAGTAGTGCCTGTGAGTAAAAATATATATTTGTTTTCTTATTTTCATAGAATTTATTTTTGAGCCACAAAAAGAAAAAAATAATAACAGAATTATTCTCGTTTTCCTAACAGTAATTTTATGAATTATACTGAGATGAATTTGAGGGTTGTTTTCGTTTAAATAGTTTCACTTCTTATGTTCCTTCTCATAACCCAATGAAATAGAAAACAGAGCAACCACAAAATCTAAGATAATGATCTTCCTGGACTTTTTAGGATATCTTCCCTAATCAGTCACATCAAAAATAAGAATTTAAAGAAAAATATTTTAGAGTATTGCTGAAATCCCTGTGTTCCAGAAAACTGTGATGTTTTCAGAAAATAAGAGTAAACTAAATAAAATGCATTTCTATAGTCAAGGGTTAACAAAGGCCATCAAATTAATACCCCTCCCCCCACTAATGAAATGGCATTACTAAGGAAGGTTTACGTGTCACTTTGACTCATAAGTGAGTGTAGGGAAGAAAAAATAATTTTTTTCTTTAACCCTCATAAGTTCATAGATGGAACAAACTCCTGTAACAAAAGACATATTAACAAGAGAAAAATAAACAGAAGTTTCTTAATGTGTATATTTCATACATGCGTGGGAGACACCCAGGAAATAAGTAGTACTTAAGGAGATGGGTTTGGATTTTAACTTATATAGCATCTTTGACAAAAAATAGTAAATTTTTAGAGAGGTGGCAAGACAAAGGAAAAAAGACTTTCAGTCTCTAGGCAGGGGCAATTTGAAGGAGAGCAAATAAATGGCAGGTAAGTGCTAGTTAGTAAAGCTTGTTTGTGTAAATTCCTTTGGTACCATTTCTAGGCTGATAACGGTCCAAAGTCATCTTCAGTCTTAACCTTTGTTCTCCCAGGTAAAGGAAGAGAAGGGCAGGATACCCTTTGTATTTGTAAACCTATGTTCTGCTTTTAGGCAAACAGAGGGAAGACAGAGAGCTTTCCTGCATCTTCATCTTTTTAATTGCTTTCAGCTCAACATTCCTTCAGACTTTGGGGTAGCACATTCTTGTCTCCCACAAGAGCATTTCCCTTGGATTTGAGCAAAGTCTTATTGAAATTAATGGGATCAATTCTATAATTGTCTTACAGTTTAGTATGAGGGAGGATGCCAAAATTCGTCTTGTTCCTGGCTTTATTAGAAACAATTTGTTGATAGCACAGAGTATTAATTTTAACAAACTAATAGATCTTTTAATTGCTTATTGCTATTGTTCATGGATCCTTCAGAATATAATGTGACTAATGGTTTGAAATTTCTAACAACCATTGTCCCTTTAGAAGTTCTCTTTCAATTCATCTCTTTTCACATTAATTTACATTAAATCCATATTTTCTGCTTATGCAGGAATGCTTCCTTCTCTTTGTCACACAAATGCTAAGTTTAAAAATCACCATTTTATATATGACTTCAGCATCTTAAATGTGATGTTACCACCTCATTGCCTCCAAGTTGAGGTGCAAGTTCATTTCTCTGTTGGGCTTCAGTGACACCAGAGAACCAGAGAAAGGGGAAATGAAGGGCTGATTCACACCACTTTGTTGTTGCAGGGTGGGCAAGGAAGCCCAGCTCCACTGACAGTAGTGGAGGGCAATGGAGCAGGAAGCAGAATGTCAGATAACCCCATCTCCTACCACTTTGTTCAATTTCTATGTTGCCAAATGAGTGTGAGGGTTCAGTTTCCCACTGAACTTCTCTGACTCCAGAGATGGGGCAGAGGGATGTAGTACTGAGTAGCACAAACTCGCACCATTTCCTTGTTGAATCTATATGAAGCTATGATTCTGAGTGGGGATGAAGGCTCAAATATCCACCAGGCCAAACTGACTCGGGGTGGGGGAGTGGTACATACTGGTGACTAGCCTTACTTTGCATTGCCTCCTTAACCATCTTTGCTGTCTGGTGGGGGTGAAAGCTCACCTTGCTACTAAGTAGAAGCACCATTTACTTCTATGGGGGGTGGTGGTGACTGATTTGCTCCCTGTGGGGCCCACCAAAATGAGGCATTAAGAGGTTTTAGTTAGTGTTTGAATGGAGAAAGAATGGGGGTGGGGGTGTGGAGGGGGGGGGAGAGAGAGAGAGGCATCCATATGAGAAAGGAAGAAGTAAAACTGCTTTTATTTGTAGACAAAATTGCCTATTTAGAGTATCTAATAGAATGTACAAAAAAGTTGCTAAACCAGTAGGCTTAACAAGATTTCAGGATACAAGAAACATTTTTAAAAACCAATTGAATTTCTATATACTAGTAATGAACAATAGAAAAATATTTTTTGGAATATAAAAATCCCGTTTATAATAGCGTCATACAATATGAAATATTAGGGATAAATCTAAGCAAAAAAAGATATGAGAGCTACAAAATTTTACTCAGAGGAATTTTTAAAAGTAAATAAATGTAGAGATATGCAGTGTTTACAGGCTGGAAGACTCAGTATTGTTAAGATGTCAGTTATACCCCCAAATAACTATAGATTCAACACAATTCAAATCAAAACGTCATTAGACTTTTTAAAGAAATTGACAAAAGGATGCTAATATTTATAGAGAATACAAAGATATAGAATAGACAAAACAACTTTGAAAAAGAAGGGCAAAAAGAGGGCTAACACTGTCTGATTATTAGACTTATTTTTAAAGCTATATTAATTAAAACAGTGTGGAAGTATTGGCTTAATATTGGACCAGTAGATCAATGGAACAAAATGAGAGTCCAGAAATAGAATTACACATATTCAGAAAACTTATTTTCAACAAAGGTGCAAATGCAGCTCATTAGAGAAAATTCATTAGACTTTTAAAAAATTAGTGTTGGAACAGTTGTATACCTATTCAAGCCATACCTCATACCATATGCAAATATTAACTTAAAATGTATTATGCAACTATATGTAAAACCTTCTAGTGGAGGAAAAATGCTTCCTTCTATGTTTCTAGGTTCTTTGGCTGGTTGATAAGTTAAATTGACATAAGACATATTAACAGGAGAGAAACAAATTTAACTACATAC
This sequence comes from Galeopterus variegatus, assembly GCF_000696425.1. Taxonomy (NCBI): domain Eukaryota; kingdom Metazoa; phylum Chordata; class Mammalia; order Dermoptera; family Cynocephalidae; genus Galeopterus; species Galeopterus variegatus. Next base: position 73,271 of record NW_007730961.1, on the reverse strand, counting down.
ATGTGCACAGGAGTCCTAGAAAAATGTGAAACCCAAGGAACTGGCCAGATGATTGAAACTTATATATCATCCTGAGCTACAGAGGGGAATAGGGGTTTGGGTCTCTATTCTGTGGATGGTAAAAACAAATGATTAGAAGGTGAGGGGAGGAAATATTTAAAGGTTGCCTTGTTAGTCTGATAAAAGTCTCTCAGGTGATAAAAGTTGTCTTGGAGCAGCTTTCTTCCTGGTACAGGTGCCTTTACTTAAGAAAATTCCCTTTATAAATGTAAGTTTTCTCACAAAAGGGGAACTTTATACTTTAATTTGGGCAGTTGAGGTAGAGGTAAAAAGCTTTTCCTGTTTAGCTGGTTCTCAGTAACTCTTACCTCAAATTAATACATATGCCAAAGCAGCATACTTTGGGATGACATGTTCTGAACACCTTCAACCTAAAACTATAAGACTTATAGAAAAAAAAGAAAAACATAGAAAATATTTGTGACTTTGATTAAGCAAAGTTTTCTTGAATATGACCCCAAAAACAGGGATCAATAAAAAAAATAAGTTTAAACTTCTCCTAAAAGACACTGGAGACTGAAAAGAAAAGCCACATACTGAGAGAAAATATTTGCAAATCATATATCTGATGAAATACTTATGTCCAGAATATATGAATAACTCCTAACTAATCTCAATATTGGGTAAACAAAAATTTCAATTAATAAATGAGAAAATATTTGAGCAGACACTTCACCAAAGAAAATATACATATAATAATAAGCACATGAAAAGATGATCTATATCATCAATATTATTAATTAGTAGGGAAATATAAATGAGATACCACTACACACCTATGAGAACGAGTAACATTAAAAAGAAAAGATTGACCATACTCCATTAGTTTGCTAGGGCTGTCATAATAAAATATCACAGTCTGGGTGGCTTAAACAACAAAAATTATTTGTCTTACAATTCCGAATGCTTGATGTCCAAGATCAAGGTGTCAACAGGTTTTCTTTCTACTGATGCCTCTTTCCTTGGCTTGCAAATGGCCACATTCTTGTTGTGTTCTCACAAGGCCTTTTCTTTGCACATATACATACCTGTGCAGCTGTAATAAAACTGAAACTCTGATATTCCAGGGTTTTGGAATATACATTCCAAATACTTATATTGCTGATAAGTAACGTAAAGTGTCACAGCCACTTTGGAAAGCAGGTTGTAATAATCTTAAAAAGTTAAACATGCAACTATCATATGAGCCAACCAGTTAGAGAACTGAAAGCATATGTGTCCATACAAAGGCTCACACACAAATATTCATAGTAGCCTTATTTATAATAGCCCAAACCTAGGAGCAACCCAAATGTTCGTCAAAAGTTGAATAAATAGATTGTGCTATCTCAATTCACTAAAATTCTGTTCAGCAATAATTGCTGGTTATTGAATATGTACAACACTGAATGCATACAACATGAAGGGTGGGGAAAATGGGGAATTGTTTAATGGATATAAAGTTTCAGTTATGCAAGATAAGTAAGCTCTAGGGATTTGCTCTACAACATAGTGCCTATAGTTAATAAAACAGTATTGTGCTCTACAAAATTTAATAGGCTTGATCTCATGTTAAGTGTTCTTACCACAAAGACAAAAACAAAGGGACACAAGGAAACTTTGGGAGGTATTGGATATGTCTATTACTTTGATTGTAATGATGGTATCACAGGTGTTTGCATACGTCCAAACCTGTCAAATTGTACACATTAAATATGTTCAACTCTTTTTGTATTAGTTATACCTCAATAAAACTGGTAAAAATATAGGATGTTATTTCAAAAATAGAGAACTTCAAAAATGTAATCACAAAACAGTCACTCACTGGCCCGTACTATCATCCTCTAATCTAATCATGTTCTGACGTACTGTAATGGATGGATACCAAGTCAGTTTAAAAAGATGAGAAAACACACACATACATACACAAACACACAAAATGCATGTTAAAACTGGTGAAATCCAAATAAGGTCTGTATTTGAGTTAATAGTATTGTATCAAAGTCAGTTTCCTAGTTGACAATGTACTATGGTTATGTCAGATGTTATTACTGGGGAAAGAAGGAACACAGAAACTCTATGCTATTTTTGTAACAATAGCATAAATAAATCACAAAGTAATAATTCCAAGTTAAAAAATACAGATAAAAACAATCATATACTATATGATTTATTATATAAATTTCTACAAAACTAAAACTAATATATAATAACCAAGAGCAAGTTAATGTTTGGGGTAGAGGGAGAGAGGGATTGGAAGGAGAGATTACAAAGGGGCATCAGGAAACTTTTGTGGGTGGTTCACTACCTTCATTGTATGATGTATTACCTTTTACAGGTATACCCATATGTTAAAACTTATCAAATTGCAGAGTCTAATTAAGTGTCATTTATTGAATATCAATTATACTTCCATAATGTTTTTCTTTTCTTATATTTTTAAGGAGACTTAGGTGTCACAGTTACCAAATGCAATATTTTGCCCTTGTTTGGATATTGATTTTTAACAAACAAGTTGTATAAAGGTATTTTTTGAAGTAATCAAGAAAATTGAACATAATATACATGATGATATTAAATAATTATTTTAGCTTTGTTTTGTGTCAAAATAGGATAGTGGTTATATTTTTAAAGTCCTTATGAGAAGCAAATACTGAAGTATTTACTGGGTAAAATATGTGACTTCTGGGATTTACATTAAGTTCTATAGCACCCCTCTTCCCCAAAAGTTAAGAATTGGTAGAGGTGTTAGATGAAACAAGAATGGCAAACAAAAATGTTTATAGTTGTTAATGCTAGATAATTTATGAGTTGATTATTCTAATCTCCTTACTTTCACGTTTGAAAATTTCCTTAATATAAAAAATAAATGACTTCCTAATCATTCTTTTCCTCAAAAGGACTCTTAAATCATCCTCACACAATTGCTAGGTATTAAGGCTTTTTATATTAAGTTACAAATCACATTCCATGTCTTCATGATTAAGTTTGGAAATTTGGATGCTATAACCACTTGTTTATTTACATATGACTTGCAAATTAAAAATGTGGAGATTTTGTGTGCTTTACAGAGACATCATCAATAAAGCACAAAATTGAAAATAAATGCAAAAGGTGAGTTAAATGAAAATAAGGTTATGAAAATTACCTAAGATTAATTCTAGACTATTATTGATGAATAGAATACATTTTAAGTAGTCTTATGTATTTGCTAGAAATAGAATACATATTTGGATATGAAGTTTCTAAAAGTGAACACAAATGGGAAATACATTCTTTTAAAATTTCTGTGTTCATAAAGCTATATAAAAGTATTTCCTATGAATCCCCATAGAGGAGATATTGTATCAAGTATAAGGAATATATTAAAAATAATAATAGGTTTCAAATGTTTTTTTTTTTCCTTAAGTTGTCCCCTTAATTTAGGTTGAGGGCATAACATACAGTTATAATTCGAAAGCAAAAGACTACTTTCAGTCCCATTTCATAGGAACTGTATTCGGCAAATAAAATCACCAGTTAGTACCACCTCGAGGAAAGAAGAATGGCTTTTTGTAAGGAACTTTTTATTTTAAAATGATTATAGATTTATAGAGATTTTTCACAACCTTGGTCAACTCAATTCCTAAGTATTTTATTTTTTTGGTGGCTATTGTAAATGGACAAGCTTTCTTGATTTCTCTTTCTTCATGTTCATGATTGGAGAATAGAAATGCTACTGATTTTTGTGTGTTGATTTTGTATCCTGCTACTTTGAGAACTAAAAACCACTGCTGAGAGAAATTAGAGAGGATAAATGAAGATGGAAAGATATCCCATGATCTTGGATTAGAAGAATCAACATTGTGAAAATGTCCATACTACCCAAAGTGATACACAAATTCAATGCAATTCCAATCAAAATTCCAATGACATTTTTCTCAGAAATGGAAAAAAACTACCCAGACATTTATATGGAATAACAAAAGACCACACATTGCCAAAGAAATGCTGAGCAAAAAAGAATAAAGCTGGAGGCATAATACCACCTGACTTTAAACTATACTACAAAGCCATAATAACCAAAACAGCATGGTACTGGCATAAAAACAGACACACTGATCAATGGAATAGAATAGAGAATCCAGAAATCAACCCACACACCTACAGCCATCTGATCTTTGACAAAGGCACCAAGCCTATACACTGGGGAAGAGACTGCCTCTTCAGCAAATGGTGCTGGGATAACTGCATATCCACATGCAGGAGAATGAAACTAGACCCATACCTTTCACCATATACTAAAATCAACTCAAAATAGATTAAAGAATTAAATGTACACCCTGAAACAATAAAACTTATTGAAGAAAACATAGGAGAAACACTTCAGGAAGTAAGACTGGACACAGACTTCATGAATATGACCACAAAAGCACAGGTAACTAAAGGAAAAAATAAACAAATGGGATTA
>NW_007730961.1:15301-68772 GCF_000696425.1 Galeopterus variegatus | reverse complement strand
TGGGAGATAATATTTGCGAAATACACATCTGACAAAGGATTAATATCCAGAATATACAAGGAACTGAAACAACCTTACAAGAAAAAAACAAGCAACCCAATTTAAAAAATGGGCAAAAGACCTAAATAGGCATTTCTCAAAGGAAGATGTATGAATGGCCAACAGACATATGAAAAAATGCTCAACATCACTCACCATTCGGGAAATACAAATCAAAACCACACTGAGATACCATCTCACCCCAGTTAAAATGGCTAATATCCAAAAGACTGTGAACGATAAATGCTGGCGAGGTTGCAGAGAAAAAGCAACTCTCATACATTGTTGGTGGGACTGCAAAATGGTGCAGCCTCTATGGAAAATGGAATGGAGGTTCCTCAGACAATTGTTGATAGATCTGCCATATGAACTGAAACAAGTCAGGCACAGAAAGAGAAATATCACATGTTCTCACTTATTTGTCAGAGCTAAACATAAATAAATAAATACACAAAACAACCCAGAGTGGGTGGGAGGGAAGAAGACATAACAATTACAATTCCTTCATATTGATCCGACAAGGAAACAGAAAGGACATTGTTGGGAGGGAGGGGGTAGAGGGTGGAGGGAGGGGGGTTTCGGTAATTGGCCACAATAATCAACCACATTGTATATTGACAAATAAAATAAAATAAAGTAAAATAAATAAAAATATTCATTCAGTAAATATTTACTAATTGCCTACCAGGTACAAGTACTATAAGTGCTGGACAGCAGTGAACCAAACAGCCATGTTCTACATAAATACTACTTAAGTGCTACTGCTCTTCTAGAACACAGGTTTATATAATCACCATTTTAAAGTGTCTTTATGTTTTTGTAAATATACTCATTCTGGTAATATTTTGAAAAATTGAATTTATGCTTCTGATCTCTAATGAACAACTTATAAATGATTATTTTAAGATAAAAAAATGATTATAGATTTAGAGGAAGTTGCAATAATAGTACTAAAAAGCCCCACATACCCATCACCCAGCTTCCCCTATTGGTTTCATTTTATGAAACTAGAGTATAGTCACAATAACAGGAAATTGACATTGGCATAAAGTGTGTGTATACTTATGTCATTTTTGGCCACTTGTGTAAATTTGTGTAACCACCACAGTAATCAAAATACAGAACTATTCCAAAACCACAAAGATATTACTCATTCTTCTCTTTTTATAGTCACATTTTCTTCTCTCCCTCCACCATCTCTCATCCCTGGAGACAGCTGATCTTTTCTCTATCTCTATAACTTTGCCATTTCAAGATTTTTTTTTATGAATAGAATCACATAATACATTATATTTTGAGGTTGAAATTTTTTCACTCATGGTAATTCCATTGAGATCCATCTGAATTGTTGCTTGAATTAATAGTTCCTTTCTTTTTATTGTCAATGTTTCAAGGCTCTTTTTAAAAAATTACTTCCTTTTTTCTTGTTTAAATTTTTATTTTATTTTATTTATTTATTTATTTATTTATTTATTTATTTATTTATTTATTATTTATTTATTTATTGTGACTGGTAAGGAGATCGCAACCTTTGGCTTGGTGTTGCCCGCACCATGCTCAGCCAGTGAGCGCACTGGCTATCCCTATATAGGATCCGAACCTGCGGCCGTGGCACTCCCAGCGCTGCACTCTCCCGAGTGAGCCATGGGGCTGGCCCAAAATTTTTATTTTTTTAAAGTTTTTATTGAAAAATAATTGATTGTATATATCTGTGCTGTACTGCATTTAAAATCAATACCTGTGTGCAATATGTGATGCTAAAATAAGGATAATTAGTACATTCAACAATATACAATGTAAATTTTTTTTTTGTGAATCTTTACCAATTTCTGTAATCCTTCTCCCCTTCACCATTTTACACCTCTATTAACCTCAGTTCTGTTCTCCCCTTTTGAAAGTTCAATTTATTATCGTGATTGTTGTATCTCTTTTTATTTGTTTATTTTTTTGAGCTCTCACTTAACGAGTGAGGACATATGGTATTTCTTTTTTTTTTTTTTTTTGGCCTGGCTTATTTCACTTAACATAATTTTCTCTAAGTTCTTCCATGTTGGTGTGAATAGCAGAATTTCATTATTTTTTATGCCAGAGTAGTATTCCATTGAGTATATATATTACATTTTCCTTATCCAGTCATCTGTCGATGGACATTTATGTTGGTTCCAACTCTTGACTATTATAAATAGAATTGTGATAAATGTGGGAGTGCTGGTATCCTTTCGACATGATAATTTTCTTTCCTTTGGGTATATAGCCAGAGGTGGGATTGCTGGATCATATGGCAGGTCTATCTGTATAGTTGCTTGAAAAACTCCATACTGTTTTCCATAATGGCTGCACTAATTTACAGCACCACCAACAGTGTAGGAGGGTTCCCCTTTCTCTGAAACCTCGCCAGCATTTATTATTCTGTCTTTCTGATAATAGCCAGTCTAACTTAGGTGAGATGATATCTCAATGTGGATTTGATTTGCATTGCCCTGATGCCGATTGATGCTGAACATTTTTTCATGTGTCTGTTGGAAATTTGTATATCTTCCTTTGAAAAATGCCTATTCAGCTCCTTTGCCCATTTTTTAATATGGTTACTAGATTTTTTTACTGTTAAGTTGTTTGAGTACCTTGTAGATTCTGGATTTTAATCCCTTGCTGGATTCATAGTTTGCAATTATTTTCCTTCATTTTGTACATTGTCTTTTCACTCTGCTGATTGTTTCCTTTGCTGTGTACAAGCTTCTTAGTTTGATATAATCTCATTTGTTTATTTTTTTTTTCTGTTGTTGCCTGTACTTTGAGGTCTTATTCATACAGTCTTTGTCCAGTCCTACTTCCTGAAGATTTTCCCCTAAGTTTTCTTCCAGGAGTTTTATAGTTTAAGGTCTTATATTTAAGTTTTTAATCCATTTTGAGTTAATTTTGGTATACGGTTAGAGGTGCAGTCTGGAGTCATTCTTTTACAAATGGATATCAAGTTTTCCCAGCAACATTTATTGAACAGCCTATCATTTCCCCAGTGTATGTTCTTGGTGCCTTTGTCAAAGATCAGCTGGCTGTAAGTATATGGATTGATCTTTGGGATCTCTATTTTGTTCTACTGGTTGATACGTCTGTTTATATGTCAGTACTATGCCGTTTTAGTTACTATAGGTTTGTAGTAAAATTTGAAGCCAACTTGTGTAATGCCTCCAGCTCTATTTTTTTTTTTTTTTTTTTTTTTTGCTCAAGATTACTTTGGCTATTCAGGCTCTTTTATTGTTCCATATGAATCTTAGGATTGTTTTTACTATTTCTGTGAAGAATGTCATTGGTATTTTGATGGGAATTGCATTGAACCTGTAGATTACTTTGGGAAGTATGGACATGCTCACAATGTTAATTCATCCAATCCATGAAAACGGGAGGTCTTTCCATTTATTTTGTCCTTTTTAATTTCTTTCAGCAGTCATTTGTTGTTTTTGTTTCAGGGATCTTTCACCTCTTTGGTTAAATTTATTCCTAGGCATATTGTTTATTTATTTATTTTTGGTAGCTATGATAATGGGCTTGATTTCTTTTTTGCTAGTTCATTGTTGGAGTATGAAAATGCTACTGAATTTTTGAATGTTTATTTTGTTTCCTGAAACTTTACTGAATTCATCTACCAGCGCTAAGCGCTTTCAAGTTGTTTTTAGGTTTTTCTACATATAGGTTCATGTCATCTGCAAAGAGGAAAGGTTTGACTTCATCTTTGCCAACTTAGATGCACTTTATTTCTTTCTCTGGCCTGATTGCTCTGGCTAGTATTTCTAATACTATGTTACACAGGATTGCAGATAGTGGGCATACTTGTCTTTTTCCTGTTCTTAAAGGAAAAGCTTTTTGCTTTTCCTGAATCAGGATGATATTGGCAGTGGGTTTGTCATATATGACTTTATTGTGTTGAGTTACTTTCCTTCTGTACCTAATTTGTTGAGAGTTTTTATTATGAAGTGATGTTGAATTTTGTCAAATGCTTTTTCTGCATCTATTGCAATAATCATATAGTTTTTCCCCTTGATTTTGTTGATGGGGTGTATCACATTTATTGACTTGGATATGTTGAACCATCATTGCATCCCTGATATGAATCCCTCTTGATCACAATGTATGATTTTTTTGATGTGCTGCTATATTCTTAAGCTCATATTTTGTTCAGTATTTTTGTATCTATGCTCCTCAAAGATACTGATGTGCAGTTTTTTTTTTTTTTTTTTTTTTTGTTTCTTTGTCTGATTTTGGTATCAGGATGATGGTGGCCTCATAGAATGAGTTTGGCATAATGACCTCTGTTTCAACTTTTTAGAATACTTTGAAAAGAATTGCTATTAATTCCTCTGCAAAGATTTCGTACAAGTTAGCAGTAAAGCCATTCTGTCCTTGGCTTTTCTTTGTTAGTATGCTGCTTATTACTACTTCACTCTTGTTGGTTGTTGTTGGTCTATTAAGGTTTGCTACTTCTTCTTGGTAGTTTGTATGTGTCCAGAAATTTATTCATTTCCTCGAGGGTTTCAAGTTTGTTGGCATATAATTATTCGTAACAGTCCCTAATGTTTCTTTGTATTTCTGTGTTATCAATTGTAATGTCTCCTATTTCATTTCTGATTTCTGTTGTTTGGGTCTTTGCTCTTCTTTTTTAGTTAGTCTAGCTAATAATTTGTATATTTTGTTTACCTTTTCAAAAAGAACAACCTTTTGTTTGGTTGATCTTTTATATTTTTTATGTCCATTTTATTTAGTTCTGCTCTAATTTTTATTAATTATTTCCTTCTACTAATTTTGGAATTGGATTTTTCTTGTTTTCTTAGTTCTTTGTGGTGTGACATTAGGTTGTTTATTTGAAGTCTTTCTATTCTTGTGATGTAAGCATTTATTGAAATAATCTTCCCTCTTCATACTGCTTTTGCAGTATCCCATAGGTTTTGGTATGATATGTCTTTATTTTCTTTAGTTTCAAGAAATTGTTTGATTTCCTGTTTAATTCCTTCTTTAACTCATAGGTCATTCAGGAGCATGTTGTTTAATTTTCATATATTTGTATAGCTTCCAAACTTTTGCTTGTTATTGATTTCTAGTTATAATCTGTTGTGGTTTAAAAAGTTACTTGAAATAATTTCAATTTTTAAAAATTTGGTGAGGCTGGATTTGTGACCTAAAATCTGATCTATCCTGGAGACTCTTCCATAAGCTGATGAGAACAACAAATGTTCTGTAATTGTTGGATGAATTTTTCTATAGATGTCTTCCAAATACAATTGGCGTGAAGTGTAGTTAAATCCTGTGCTTCTTTGTTGATGTGTTGGGTAGACGATCTGTTGAGATATGAGGTGAGGTCCCCAACTATTACTGTATTGTATTATATCCCTCTCTTTAAGTCTAATAGTGTTTGCTTTATATATCTGGGTGCTCCAATGTTGGGTGCATATATATTTATGATTGCTACATCTTCTTGCTGGATATATCTTTTTATCATTATATAATCGCTTTGTCTCTTTTTATAGTTTTCAGTTTAAAGTCTATTTTATCTCATATAAGAAGGTACTCCTGCTCACTTTTGGTTTCCATTTGTGTGATATATCTTTTTACATCCCCTCACTATTAGTCTGTGTGAGTCTTTACAGGTGAGGTGAGTTTCTTGGAGGCAGCATATACTTGGGTCTGTTTTTTAATCCATTCACCCAGACTATGTCTTCTGAGTGGGGAATTAAATCCATTTACATTTAGGGTTGTTATTGAAAGGTATTGTCTTACTCTTGGTATTTTATTGTTCTTTGTATGGTAATTTTAAATATGTTTTGTTTCTTTCCCTTTTATTGTTGGTCTTCAGTCCTTGTTGGGTTTTTTTTGAGGTGGAAAGGTGTAGGGTTTTTTTTGTTTGCATGTCTGGTAATTATAATTTTCTGGATTCCAGATGCAAGACTCCCTTCAGGATTTCTTGTAGGGTTGGTCGTGTGGTGGCAAAGTCCCTTAGTTTATGTTTGTCTGAGAAATGCACTATTTCCCTTTCATGTATGAAAGATAGCCTTGCTGGGTATAGTATTCTTGGTTGGCAGTTGTTTTTTTTTTCTTTTAGTACTTTGAATATTTCATTCCATTCTCTTCTAGCCTGTAGGGTTTCTGCTGAGAAACCTGCTGTTAGTATGATAGGGACTCCATTATATGTGACTTGACACTTCTCTCTTACAGTTTTTAGCATTCTCTCTTTGTCTTTGACTTGCAATAGTTTGACTACAATGTGTCTCAGAGAGGACCTTTTTGGATTGAATCTGGTTGAAACTCTTTGAGCCTCTTGGAACTGAAAGTTTGTATCACCAAATGCCTGGGAAATTTTCCACTATTATTTCATTAAATAGATTTTCAGTACCTTTTCCTTTCTCCTCTCCTTCTGGGATACCCATAATTCAGATGTTTATGTGCTGAAGGTTGTCTAACATCTCTCATAGATTTTCTGCATTTTTCAAATTCCTTTTTCCTTTTTTGTCCTCCTGGGTTATTTGAAACAGACTGCCTTCTAGATGAGAAATTCTTTCTTCTGCTTGCTCTAATCTTCTGCTTAAACTCTTAGTTGTGGTTTTTATTTTATTGAATGAATCCTTCAGTTCTAGGAGTTCTGCTACATTTTTAAAAATTTATTTATCCCTTTGTAAATTTCTGCCTTCATATCCTGGATAGTTTTTTCTTTTTTTTTTTTTTTGTCATCTATCTAAGTCTTCTTGTATCTTATTTAGTTACCGGTTCAGATCCTACATAGGGATGGCGGTGCACTCACTGGCTGAGCATGGTGTGGGCAACACCAAGGCATGGGTCGCAATCCCCTTACCGCTCACAAAAAGAAAAAAGAAAAAAAAAAGATTTCCTGCTATTTGGGATCTGGTATTTGAGAGTTGTTGTATTCATTTGGGGGTGTTATGTTTTCTTATTTTTTCATATTTCTACTATTCCTATGTTGAAGTATCATCATCTAGTAGAGCAGTTGCTTCTTCTGTTACTTTGTGGTGGCTTTTGTGGAGAGAGTCTCCCTACTATAGAAGTTTTATATATTGACCGCTGGGTAGGGTGTTTTAGCTTTCATTCTGGGTAGACGCAGTAGTGTAGTCTCCATGTGGTTAGTTCAACCATATCCAACACTGGAGTTGTTTGTTAGTGCCTCTGTGGTCTAGGCACTGGGAGACTCAGTGGTTCCTTGCTGAAGTGAGTGACACTGTGTTGGGTCATCAAGGATATTGACAAGATCTTGAGTTCTTGGGAGAAGTGCCTGGGTGCTCTATTGTTGCTGTTTATAGTATTTCTAATAGTAAAATTGTTATAATTATTCCCCACAAAGTATTTGAAGATAAGAATCATATCTTCATTATCTCTGCTAAATTCTCAGTACCTGGCACATAGAAAATATTCAGTAAATGTTAGCTCTTTTCCTCTCAACCAACCATTAAGTTTGTACTGACTCTAACAGAAAGAAAATAAATGAGTTGGGGAATCTTGACAGATCCATGTATTCCAAACGGATCTCCTTTAGCTAACCATCATAATGATATCGATCCTTCCCATAAATCTATAGATTTTTTTCAAACCTGAAGTTGTTTGCTCATGAACTACAGTTTGGTAGTGAGGCATTAGATTACAAAGATAGGTAGTTTGTTTCCATAATGATTTAACTTGATCTAAAATACTAAGAAGTGTTGTCCTTCAGGAAGGAGAGAAGTAGAAGACAGGGACACTTCAGGAGGATACAGGCAGCATGTCCTGAGGCTCTGGGGAAGAAAGTGTTGGGTCCAAGTGTGAGGAATCTGACAGAAGATATATTGGCTAGAGAGAAATCCTGAGATGGGGATAGATGTCAAAATGATGACTTTGGTCAATGCTAAACTGAACTGGCTTCTCCTTTTTTGCCGGTTAACAATTTCTATTTTTCTTCTTGGGAGAGATTTTGTTGGTGAGTAGGATCTCAACAAGGTATTCTGCACTGCCAAAGAATAGCATAGTGCTTCAGAAATTTCCATATGAAAAGGTGCCTCTTCCTTTTTTGTATTTTTTTTAAATTTTAGGTTCTTCTCAGCCAAAAAGCAATCTTCCTTGTGCTGGATTTTTTTGTGAAACTTTGATAAGAGCTTTATAAAAGACTTGATTAAAGAATTCACTGAGAGAAGGCTTTGTACCTATTTTAAAAATGTAAGGCTATTGAAAATATTCTATATATGTATTTCATTTGTTACAGTGTCTAAACAATAAAAAGCACACTGTGAAATAGGTATAACAAGAAATGCATTTCTGTCGTGTGTTTAGAAAACATTTCATTTACATTAATTCTTCCTTCTAAAGATTAAACATGAAATTTATGAGTGGCTTGAAATCTTTGTTCACAGAAAAGCAAATGATATTAATAATAGCATCCTTTTTTGTAAAATAGCACTAATGATGTACAGCCAAGTGTAATGAGATGATCTCTTGCTTAATGCTAAAGAAGTGATTTAATATTGCAAAAGTCTTAGATATATCTCAAAAGCACAAGCACTGTCTCAAACTCAGCATAAAATTGAATCTATATCAATTTTTTCTTAATAGACATATAAAACTTTAATAAATGCAGACTCTAGCTTCTGTCTAGTTAAATATAAGGTGGCAAACATATTCAGGATATAAATAGATGATAAATAGAAAGATAGATACACAGGATAGATAATAGATGACACAGACTTAAATATAGAAATATGTCTCTCTCTATGTATATATATATCCTATTTAAATATGTATGCTCAATACAGTTTTATATTAAAGATAAAGAGGACTTTATTTCTACCAGTAAAATCATTTCTGCAATAGCTTTGGAAACTTGAAGGTGAAAAAGAAGAGCAAGAAAATTCACCTTTAGATGGAGCTGTTTCTCCTTAGAAATCATTACACAGACACATATTATTATTTATTTATTTATTTTTTTGGCGGACCAGAAAAACAAGAATAGCTTAAATAATTCTGTAAAGCAATAGTGGATTTTTTAAAACATTAATTCTTAGCACAGCTAAAAGAGAAAATAATAAAAACTCACTTCAAACCTGCTCAAGCTCTCACTAGACTCTAAAGAAACTTAATCTAAACTGAAACCAACTCAGTGCTATTTGGTACATACACAAGTCAGTTTCAGGGATTACATCATTCTGAAGGTTGTATACAGTAAATGGTAAGTGCTGTAAGAGTGCCATAGTTGTCATCTGGCAGTTAATAAAGTGATCCATTTTAATTTCTTAGTTTGAAAGAAAGCTCAAAAGAAAGTGCCATAATTTTAAAGAGACCAAAACAAATCCCTGAGTGATCACTTTGTAAAGGCATAAGCATACATTTGGGGCATAAAGTAATCCTTGGTAAAGTGATTATTAGATGAGGCAGACAAAACTTGTAACTAAATAAGGAAGAAAAATGCTAGAAAAAATGTAGGAAAATTATGAGCAGTTGTCTAAAGGTTCAAGGCCGATTATATACTAATTACCTCTAGGCTTCATGAAAAAATAGACACTCTGGAAGAGGCTGTGTTAGAAATACTGTAAATATTTCTTTATTTTGATGCTCCATTGTACAAGTGGTGAAAGAAGAACCTACAGTGGAGTATAATAGCAGTTTTGTGCTTGGGATTTTTTCCTATGGAGAATAAAAGTGTTTTCCAGGCAAAGCATGATAAAAATTCCTAAAAATATTAAATATCTTTCTTTCCCCAATATTATAAAATAGACAGGCATGCATGTGCAGATACACACATGCACACACCCAAGGGTTGGGGAAGAGCCATTAAATATTGCTGAGCAATGTGACCTGACCTCTGTTTAGAAAAAAACCCTTGTGGCACTGTATAGATCAACTGGACTGAGCAAATACTATAAACAGCAAAATTACTTAAGATACTGTTCTAAGTGAGAGGTCATGAATGTCTGATTTAGTGAATAGTGAGTGAGAATTTAAAAAAAGGAGAAAGAGAGAGGTGTAAGATGCATTATTGAGGTAATAATTGTTATGAGTACACTAAGCTAGTAGTTGAGTATATGTAAGTAGAAATAATAATGACAAAAATAAGTAGTCTATTAGTATTGTTCAAGATACGTAACGCATCAAGGAAAGAATACATTGCAGAAAAATTAATTTTGAGGAAAATAGTTTTATATTAATAATGTAAAAGGCTAAAAGCAAACAGAATAGTCTTATATTGTGCTCTTTTTATTATAGGTTTCTTTTACAATTGAATATAGCTAGAACCAAACAAGCTGTTTCTGATCATAGCATATCTCTTCAGCAACCTACCCCTTTATATATGTACAAATGTGCAAGAGTGAAGTCACCTCATTCCAATAGATATACAACTTTATATACTAATAATTTCTCAGTTTAAATGCTCTCCTTTGTGCCTTTTCTTTCTCAATCTGCTTTTAAAATAAGGATCCAGGGCTCGTCTGTTAGCTCAGTTGGTTAGAGTGTGGTGTTGTCAAGGTTCAGGTCAAGGTTTCAGATCCCCATATTGGCCAGCTGCAAAAAAAAAAAATTAAATTAAATTAAAATAAAATAAAATAAAATAAAATAAAATAAAATAGGATCCATCATTCTATTCCCCTTCAGTCCAGGATGAACTTATTTATAATTAATAACTCGACTTAAAGATATTTATATGATGATAGGCATATAGTATCAAATACTACTCCATGATAAAATATAAGTTTTATTTTTAGCAATACCAAGTAATTTTATGAACTGAAGGTTTTTTAATATAAACTTAAGTCCATTGTTATATGATATTAAATTATTCAGGTGATGGGTAAAATAAAAATCAGTGATTTGTACATTATGTCTATATCTCTCTAGCTGTGACAATTTAGAGTAAAGTTGTGAGAGCATTAAGATGTAATTACAGCCATAAAAAAAAGGTGTCCTCAAATCATCCTACTTCTCTGAGAAATTCCTGACATATGTACAGAAATGTGACATAAAGTCAATGAGAAATAAGGTATATTGTCATTCTTATCTAGAGTAATCCCCAGTACCACCTGTCACTCACGCCAGTGCAGTTTAGGCTTAAGACTGAAATAGGGATTCTATTCTACTTTCTTGTAAGCTTAAATCTAAAGCTGGAACTCTTGCTAACTACTGCATAGTCATATTATGCAAGGACACAAAGCAACATTTAGTGTACCTAGGCAAGCATATGAAGAGAAAGATTGATCGATTGATTGGTTTTAGGTCCTCTTGACAGAAAGCCTTGACTGGGTTTGTTTGAATGGAATGACTGCCCATTTTTGTACACAGTCCATTAATGGTCCAATCAAATGTGCATCCTTTCCTCTTGAGGAGCAGCAGAAACTTTCCTTTCAATAATCATCTGGAAAAACATAAACAGAACATCTGGATTTTTGGCTGAATATTTACAGCTATCACCCAAGTGTTTTGGTACCTTGGAGAAAAAGCAGAAAGGCTAAAAGTTGCATCAGCAAGTTTGGAGGACCAAAGGTGACAGGGGACTAAGTATAACAGAGGCAGTTATTTGGGAAAAGAAATGCTAATCAGTTACGACTGATTACTAAAAATAACTCAATTTGAATTAGAAATAGATTTCAAAGAAATACAATTTATACTTGTCAAGAAAGCCGAAGTTTAAACATATGAAAAAACGTATCACAACATATATTATCAGAAATATGCAAATTAACACATACCTATTAGAATGGCCAAATCCAAAACTTTAAAAACACCCAATGGTGGCAAGGATGTGGATCAACAGGAACTATCACTCATTGCTGGGGAAATGCAAAATGGTACAGCAACTTTGGAAGACAGTTTGGCAATTTCTTACAATACTAAATACACCTTTACCATATGATCCAGCAATTGCATTGTTTGGTTTTTACTCAAAGGAAATGAATATTTATGTCCACACAAAAACCTGCACATGGATGTTTACATACATCAGTCTTACTTATAATTGCCAAAACTTGGAAGCAGACAAGATGTTCTTCAGTAGGGGAGTGGATGAATAATATGTGGGTACATTCAGAAATGATCTATCAAGCCATGAAAGACATGGAAAAGTCTAAGTGAAAAAAAGCCAATCTAAAAATGCTACATACTGTATGATTTCAATTATATGACATCCTGGATAAGGCAAACAGTATGAAGACGGTAAAAAGATCTGTGGTTACCATGAGTTAGAGGGGAGGGAAGGATAAATAGGCAGAACACAGAGGATTTTCAGGGTAGTGAAATTACTCTGAATGATACTATAGTGGTGGATACATGTCACTATATATTTGTCCAAATCTATAGAATATACAACAGCAAGAGTGAACGCTAAGGTAAATTACAGACTTTGGGTGATAATGATATATCAGTGCAGGTTCATCAATTGTAATGAATGTGAGGGATGTTGATAATAGCAGAGGCTGTACATGTGTGGGGTCAGGGAGTACATGGGACATCTCTACTTTCCTCTCAATTTTGTTGTGAGCCTTAAGGTGCTCTAAAAAAGGCCTTATAAAGAAAGGCTAAGTTTTATTAGTGATTTCAACTAAAACAAAAATCAGTGCTCTGTGAGGAAAACTTCCAATAATTTTGAAGTTAGCATAATGATGTTCATTTTGAAAGTTGTTTGGGTTTATTATTTTTATTTTAGTGAAACTGTTTCTTTTGTTTGATTTTGGTCAAAACAAATAAAAGTTAAAATTGATGGGAGCATATATCCCCTTCAGCTTTCCTAGGTGGTAGATTATTCAGCACTTTTAATATTCATGATGGCAGTGAAACATGATTTTTCCTTTCTATGTGAATTAATTAGATTTGTGTCTGTTGCAGAGAATAATTTCTTTTTATTTCAATGAAAAAAAGCATCTGCCTTTTGATGTTGAGATCCAAGATGAAAAATTGAAAGACACACAGAAATATAAATTGTCTTGATCTTTTTCACACTGTAGCTCTAAATTTCCATGAATGTAACCTGAACACAGGGTTTTACGACTACCTGAAGACCTTTTTAAAAAGTAATTTATATTACATGAAATAAACTTACTGTTTTTCAAGAAGTAACTGGTAACTTTGCAATTTTTTGTTTTAATTAGTCCATTAGTTTAAAGTTGCCAATTATTCAACCAGATAAAATTTATAACCCAGCAACAACAGCAATACACACGCATACAAATCATACCCACTGTTCTTGACCATGTGAAGAAATGCTTATGAATAGATTACCTAAGTAAATCATGATACATTTATACAAAGTAGTAATATTCCACAACTAAGAAAGATACTAGAAAAGTATAATTCTTACAGAGAAGCATCAAACAATGAAATATGTAGCCCATTATAAGAAAAGGTATATATAAATATATGCAAGAAAAATAGTCTGAAAAGATATATATTCACATTTTAACAGTGACTTTCTTAGAGTCAGGATGTTTGAGGATTTTTTGTATCTTCTTCTTCATCAATATATGTATTTTCTATTTTTTCTATATTGAGTATCCATTATTTCTGTAATAAAAATGGCTGCTTGGCTGAATAAAACTTTTAAAAATATAAAAAATTCTATTGCACATCTTGATTCATTCTAACAGTGGCATAATGACGCTGTTTACCAATTAAACTTGTAAAATCTAGCTGCATCAATCATTGGGTTAGTTAGAAGATGAATGTGTGAGCTGCAGATAAACTTTATACAGACAACATTTGCCTTACTGATAGGGAGCTGCTGATGGAATATTACACTTAAAACACACAAAGAAGAATATCTTTTCACCCACCATTTCCAGTCTGCCAATCTAAACAGGAAGGGTTTAACTGGAAATATCTGTAAAATGCAAATAGCTGGTATTAGATCTTTTCCTGATGCAAATGGAACGGCATGAGCTGCCTGAACTGCAGTAGTAGCCCCTGCAAAAGGGGCAATGAGTACTACAATAGCAGTGACTACCAAAATACTACTACTACTACTACTGCTGCTGCTGCTGCTGCTGCTGCTGCTGCTGCTGCTACTACTACCACCACCACCACCACCACTGCTACTACTTCTACAGCTACTAATCTTACTATTGGAACTACTAGTTACTACTACTACTACCGCTCATAATAATAATGGCTATAAGTTGTCACGTGTCTTCCATGTACAAAGCACTTCAAGTAATAGTCCTATAAATTGAAAATGTCATTATTCTCATTTCACAATGAGACCTCAGGTGGGTTAAATGATTTGCTCTAGGTAACACAGCTAAATACAGTGTAGCTTACACTTAAACCTAGGTTTGGCTTAAAAATGAAGACACAGCTCTTTTCATTTTGCAACATTGCCTCTTATAAAGCTGTCCATTACTTCCAAGGCCAAAATTACATATAATTTTCATAAAAATGCCCTTTTGAAATTGATTTTATACCCCATGGAATCTGATACTCAACTTTGGGTATACTAAAATATGATCAATGGCTACCTGGTTCGATCATCACTTTATTGCCTTTGGACTATTTCCCATTCTGTAGTTTATTTTTAAATAAATACACTTATTATTTATTTTTAGTAAACAATTTTGAGTGACTACACGTCATGTACTCTGTACTCTATATTGCACATCATGCTAGCTGGAGAATCAAGAAGTACCAAGGTTAAAGTGGGCTGGAACTATAAATAAAATACAGTTTTTATTAGGGTCCGGGAAGAAAAAATCTTTTCCTCTACATTCGGGAACCAACAAAAGAAGTAGCTAAAAGTAATTAAAAATCATTAAATTACTTAAATTAGAGGCTTATACATCTAACAGTATGGAAATGGAGGGGAAAGGAAAGCTTTTTTATGGAAAGAACACAGGTTTCTTTAGGAAAGACAAATGGGTTTTTTAGGACAACAAATGAGAGATAAAAAAGATAGGATGGTAATGTTTTTCTTAATCCATATATGAGTGGTCTTTCTATATTCTTGAAGGCTATAGAACTCCTCAGAGAGGGATTTATAGAAGGTTTATTCTCATTTTTTTCTCCTGAAAGGAGACCCTCCGCAAACAGGGCATTTATGATAGGTGCAATTCCCAGAAGTTGCCACTTTTAATCTGATAAGGGAAGCTCCGAGAGGCTTCATTCTGCGTCTGTTGAATCTCAAATGTTTTCAACTTAAAATATTCTTCATACCAACTGTTGGGTTCTGAGTGGTTCCCCACATTAATATTAGGTGTTATTGGGATATAAAGCATATCAATTGTAGATTCTGATTTCAAGAAATTTAGAACCTAAGAATATTTCTTTAATTTAGTAAACACAATGTACACTCCTTACTATTTTAATTATGATATTATTATAATTTAATTATAAATTATTTAAATTAAATTTTAATATATTTTCATAAAAATAATTAATGCAGCTACTTTGCATTTGGTAATGTGTCAATTTTCCATAATAACCCTATACAGTAGGTACTGTTAGTATCTGTAGTTGACAAATAATGTACTGGAACATAGAAAGGAAAGTAATCTGCCCATAATCTCATAGCCAATAAATGGTAGGCAAGCAGTCAAACCCAGATAGTTTGAAGTGATAGTTGTATGATAGAGTGCTGATTAAGATTTAATGCCTGTGATGTTTCACAGGGGCAATAGAAAGTATATGCAAATTTTAAAAATTCCACAAACTTTGGAAAAAACTGATTATTCTCTAGCCATGATAACAAGTGGCTATCAAAACTGGTTATAAATCTCTTCAAAAAGTTAGCAAATACTGCACCTTAGTGGTGTTTGGAAAAAGTAATTAAAAACTGAACCTTCTCCCAATCCAGAAAATCTCTCCACAAAGGTAGTAAAGAAAGAAAGCAGTTTTATTATTGAATAAGCATTAAACCAGAATGTGATGCACATCACAGGCAATCTGCTAAGAGGTTGTGAAGACAGAAAGGAATCTCATCCCCTTATACAGCCAAGCAGATACAATCCATTACAGTCATGTATTGCTTAAAAATGGGGATAATTCTAAGAAATGTTCAGTGATTGTGTTGTGCAAACATCACAGAGTGCACTTACACAAGCCTACTACACACCTAGGCTGTATGGTATAGCCATTATAATCTTATGGGACCAGCACTGTATATGCCATTCACTGTTAACCAAAATGTCATTATGTGGTGTATGACTGTACATGCATATTTTCAAGATAAACAATAAGAAGTCCGCAAGTAAGAGGACTTGACAGCACCTTTTGTCCTTTTGTCTTACATAGTTTGTCCTAACTTTATCATGGTAATTGGAGAGATCCCCGGTGTTGGTTTATCTGGAGTAGAATTGAACTTCTCACTGCAAATTGGAGCACAGCACCCACTGAAGTTAGGCTCTGGCCCCCCCACAGGAACTGGGATATATTGGCTTTATCTCTTCTGATGTCTGCATTTCAAAAATGTGGCATCCAGGTTCTTGAAAAAACACGCCTGAGTTGTGAGACTGGGGAGAGTCTTGCTTATTCCTTATAAAATTTGCACATATTTGCAAAGGACAAAAAATTTTTTGAAACAAACGGAGTGGAGAGAAATCTCTCCCCTTATTTTTCAGAAGAAAGAATTAAGCCTCTTATTTTTAATTTCTGTCTGTGCATACAGTGAACATACTTTTTAAAGCCAACTAATCACTGCCTGCTCCTCTCTTCTGAAAGTCCATTAGAACAGCCTCATTCTGAAAAACAGGCTTTGGAGTGTCAGCAAATCAAGAATAGTTTTATCTGAGTAACCAGGATTTTACAGATGATGACAACCTAATCACACCTTGGATATTCCATCAATCCCTGTACTCCATGCTTCCCAAAAGCTATCCCAGATTAGCTATCTGATCTGCTTGGAAGGACTGTGCCTGTTCAGCACATCACTCTCTTACTGTAGTAAGCAGTAAATTCAGCTTTGTTTTGTTTTCAGATGCTGAGTGGTGATCTCATTATCCTTTCATATATGGTATAGAAAGTAGAAATGGTGAGAAATAACCTTAATTTACCTACATTTGAAAAATTATTTAAGGTGACTGAACTGAATCAGTAGATCCAAGATGAGTTATCCACATACTGGTACCACCGTGTTTCAAGAACCAATTGAAATCATGCAAAAACAATATCCATCATTCTCACCATTCTTGAACACTAACTAGAGAGAGAAGAAAAATAGAGAAAAATATTTTAATTCCTGATATATACCAGATATTTTGTTGTATGTTTCATATTTAATCCTCACTGCAATCTTCTGAAACATTTTGTTTTACGTTACAATTTTTTAACTTTACGATGGTGCAAAAGTGATAAACATTCAGTAGAAACCATACTTCAAGTACCCATACAACCATTCTGTTTTTCACTTTCAGTACAGTATTCAGTGAATTACATAAGATATTCAACACTTTATTATAAAACAGGTTTTGTATTAGATAATTTTGCCCAACTGTAGGCTAATGTAAGTGTTCTGAGCACATTTAAAGTAGGCTAGGCTACGCTATGATTTCAGTAGGTTAGGAGTATTAAATGCATTTTTGACTTACAATATTTTTAACTTATGATAGGTTTATCATGACATAACCACATCATAAATTGAGGAGCATCTGTGTGTGAATATATATATATATATATATATATATATATTCTATATCCACATATATGCATTGTTTTGTCTAACTTGTCAGTAACTGAGCCAAAATTATATACCAGGTTTGTCTGAGTCTGAGTTCAATACACTACATTCCTTTAAAAGTAATATGAAAATGACTTCGTGGTATTATTAGAGCTTGAACTGGAAATTTATCAATCTTGTGATATATTGTCAAAAAAAGAAAAAGATGATTTATCTTAGAATTCAGTAGAAGTGTTGAGTTAAAAGAAATTAACACGTCTTTGAAAGTGTTTAGTTGTTAAATCTCTTCCAAGTTCCTAAGTCCAGAATATACTAAGCATTCCCATATGAGGAAATATGCAAATACCTCTTCATAATTATAAATACTATACACAGTAAGCTAAAATATACCCATGGGACTTCATTTAATTGAATTTATTAGTGACTTTTCTTTCTTGAGTCTATTTTTGTTGATACAGAAGTATATTAAGAAAAGGAATTCTATTTTGTTTTGTTTTCTTGTTTGTTTGTTTCTGATGGCTGGCTGGTAACAGGGATAGAACCATGGACATTGGTGTTATCAACACCATGCTCTTACCAGCTTAAGGAAAGAAATTTTTGAAACAAACATTTTTCCTTTGGAGATTTGAAATGCTTTAAAATAGCATTATGTGAGTTAGTAAAAAATGTAACTTTTTGCTTTCCATATATTTATCACTATTATTTCTTTCTATGTGCCAAATCATTCATTAATAATTACATACTACATAATCTGTTGGTTTGTGATATAGCCAGTTTCTCTCTGTAAGCTTGCTATAATTTGGAGGAAGTGGACAGTATTGCCCTCAATATTTCTTTAGGTACTCATATAAAATTGAGAAACAAATTTCAATGAGAAAAGACACTTTGAATATGAGTTTCTTATGGGGACTATGTGGTTCTAGATACAGAGTTGGGCATTTTGATTAACAGCATATTTTTTCTGATACCTTCTAAATATGCATTCACTAATTATACAATTTAAAATTGAATTTGATTTTTCACTTTATAATATTCCCAGTTATTATACATTGGAGCTTATTTGGCAGCTTTGACAACTGAAATTATTACTTTTTTGGGTGTGATTGTGATGAGATACCCTCGAAATAAGAGGGAATACTCATTTATACTTTCAAAAATATAAACTCCTTATGAACCTGATTAATAAAATAAGAGAGCTTAATATATGAATAAACAATTTTAAAAGGGCCATAACACATTTACCTAGAAAGATAAAAATAATGACAAGAAAATACCACATGGTACTGTATATAAATAAACCAGAAAATCTAGAGAAAATAGATTATTTCCTACCAATAAATAATCTTCTAAAATTGTCCAAGAAGATGTAAAATATTTGTTTAGATCCATTATCACAAAATAAATTTAAAAGGAATTTGAGTATCTGCCACTTAAAAAAAACATCAAGATCAGGTGGATTCCACATAGAGTTTTACGTAATCTTTAAAGAGAAAATAATTTAATGTTATTAAAAATGTTCTGGCAAAAGAACAAAAAATAAAATAGAATTTTCTACAAGTCAGTGTATGAAGCCAAACTAACATTAAAAATGAAACAATAAAATGTTTTAAAAACCTGAAAATACCTCTTATTTATGAATGCAGAAGCAAAACTTACATATAAAAGAGTAACGTATAGACTCCACCAGTATATTAAAAGAACAATTCACTCAGATTAAGTAGACCTCTCCCACCTTCCCCTGGGTATAGAAGGGATGTTCAATATCATGACATATTAGTAAATCTGAAATATATATATATCCATACATACATATATCTATATAAACTCCTCAATATTGTTGAAGGGTGTATGAAAAAATGCAATAGACGTTCCTAATAACTGTAAATAGGAACAGACATTAAACTATTTAGTTATAACACTAGTACTAGCATGAAGATGCCAAAGCTTGTCAGTATTATTTAACATTGTGGTAATGCTGTTAGTGAATATGTAATATTCAAATAAATTATAGATGGAGTACAAACCTAAATGTTATTAATAATAAATGTAATACATATGTACAAACTGGGAGAGATGGAGAGATTTCTTATCAATACTGGAATTGAAGCTTCAGAAAAACCCAGACATATTTAAGTACAGTATATAAATATTAAAACTATTGTGTGTCAAATGCTACCATACTTAATAAGTAAACATTGGATTTGTGAGAATATATTTGTAATGTAGGTGGCAAATGTTTAATATCTATTAAAAAAGAGCTTGTTTGGGGCCGGCCCGGTGGCGCACTCGGTAGAGTGCGGCGCTTGGGAGCGTGGTGGTGCTCCCGCCGAGGGTTTGGATTCCATATAGAGACCGGTCCACTCACTGGTTGAGCGCAGTGCGGGCGCGACACCGAGGGTTGCGATCCCGTTACCGGTCACAAAAAAAGACAAAAAGGAAAAAAAAAAAAAGAGCTTGTTTACTGCATGTTATTAAATGGCTAAAGGAGATAAGATCAAATGTGCACACCACAAAGAAATGATTGTTTTATAATGATGAATATGCTAATTTCCCTGATTAGATCATCACACATTGCATACATGTATTGATATATAGCTCTCTACCCCATAAATATGAACAATCAATATATTTCAATGAACAATAAAAAATAAAATAAAACAAAATGCAGACTTAGTAGTAAAATTATTTTTAAAATGAGCTTTTAGAGATTCACAAGGAAAACTTCATTTTATAGAAAACAAATTTTATGAATGAAGATTTTGTAGATGAAAAAATCTAAATGGCTAGAAAAACACATAAAAAGATGCCCAAAATGACTAATATTCAGAAAAATGCAAGTTAAATGAGAAGTAATATCTCTCTCTTTCTCTCTCTCTCTCTCTCTCTCTCTCTCTCTATTAAAACTCAAAAGAAATATAGCGCCTGTTGTAACTGAACATACTGATAAATGTTTATTCTTATAAATTGCTAGTAGAAATAAAAACTGCTGCAGTCATTTTTGAGAGTCACCTAAAAGGATGTATTAAAGTTAAAATTGATACACATTTTGACCCAATAATCCCAGTTTTCAGAAACCAACAAATGGAAATAAAATCAATAGACTATATGGACTTATGTATAAATATATTTATTGTAGCACTGTTCATAGCCGCAAAAGCCTTGAAACAAAGTGGATGTTCAATAACAGGGGAATCGCTGAATATGTTATTTTCATATTGTCAACATTATACAGTTACTAAAATAATTCATTAGAATTTCATCTGTTGGAGTGGGGTTAATGTAGACTGATGAAGTGGAGTGGTGGGGAGGTACCCAGTAAAAGAGAAAATTAAACAAGCAAATAATATGTAGACTTCTAAGAAAGAAAAAGAAAACAGCATACAAAATATAATTACATTTTATTTTGTAAATTGCATATATGTATAAAAATATAAAAGTAAACATTATAAAAAGAGGACATTATGTCATTTTTTGTTGTTATTGAAGCCTAACAAATTACCACAAACTTAGTAATTTAAAACAATGTACATATATTATCCCAAAGTTTCCTTGGGCCAGGGTTCCTGAAATGTCTTAGCTGAGTCTTCTGATCAGGAACTCACAAGGCTGTAATCAAAGTGTTAGCCAGACTGTGTTCCTTTCTGGAGCTTGGGTCCATCTCCTAACCTCCCTCAGATTGGTGATAGTATTCAGTGGCTTTGTGTTGTAGTACTGAGATTCATATTTTCTTACTGGCTGTCAGCTGAGGGCTGCTCTCAGCTTCCACAGGTGCTCTCAGGATTCCTCACAACATATGAATTAACTTCTTCAATGCTAGCAGGAGAATCTCTTATTCTAGTCTGCTAAAACAGAGTCATGTATTATGTAATGCAGTCACAAGAGTGACAATTTCATTAACTTTCATATTCTATTGGCTAGAAGCAAGTCACAGGATTTGTCTGTAATCAAGAGAAGGGGCTTGTTCAAAGCGATGACTCATTGAGGGTCACTTTAGGGTGTGTCTGATATAATCATGTAATCTGAGGAAAATTCACTGATTGGATTTTACAGCCAGAAATCTCTGGAAAATTTACTTTACAGTGTCTTAAGGATTGGTTGTTTCGAAAGTGGAGACATTTCTTAGATTTATTCTTACTTCAAAGTTTGACTCTATTTTAAAGCAGCCTAGATTACTCAGATCGACTTTATCACTGAAATACAATAAAAATAAATCTAAATATAACATTTAAAATAAAAATTATTTAAAATATTGAATATTTTAAAGGATAAACAGGATCTTTCAGACATATTTTTGAAAGCTAGCCTTCAGCAAGAAAGGTAAGGAGGATATTGAAGCACCAGGATAGTGCTCCTAGTAGCTTTATAGAAATATAAAGCTACTAAGAAAACAAGCAACCTCTCTGAAGAAAAATAAATCTAACCTAGACTCTAGGAAATTCTTACACATATTAAAGGGCAACAAGTCAACAATTAACAGACAAACATGAAAATAAGACAACATGAAAAAGACTGAACAAATATAACAGAGACTAGAGAAAGACCCAACAATCTTCAGATATTTTAATTACTAGACATACATTTTTAAACTCTACATATAATTTGCTACAGAGACTGGTTAGATAATGGTCTATCACATTTACTTTTCCTGATCTCACAGGAATATCACATTTCCCACTCTCCCTTGAATTTAAATTGAGGGCATCTAACTAGCTCTTGCCAAAGGATTGTGGGTAGAAGTACTACATTTTATTTTAATGCCTAGATTTTAAAATCACTTGAGATATTATTGTCTCAATCTTTTTCTCATATTTCTAAACCTGGAAGAAAATTACTGAGAGTGCAAAACCAGATATGAAAGTAGACTGTAATCCTGAACCCCCCTTAGGAAAGATCTCTTTTGGATAGCTGCCATATCTGCAGCAATTTATGTGAATTATACATAAACCTTGTATGAATTATACATAAACTTTTGTTGGTTAAGGTACTGAGATTTCTGTATAGCTTATTATAGCTGCTGAAGTTAATTACCCTCACTAATACAAAAGTCTGAATCTTCAAGTAGGGTGTTTCTGTAATAAAACCTTAAACTATGTGTCATTGTCTTAGTTTTTGGGCACTGGGAAATGTGGAAACTAATATCTGATGCTAGAAACATGGAGATCATCCTGTACTTTTCGCAGAACATTTTGTAAAACTGTCACCCAGTTTAACAATAAAGGCTTACAAAGTGCTTAATGTACTTACAGCTTTAGTCTAAGAGTTTGGAAGGAATCAGAACATTAGTCTTTTAGCTATTATTAGGCCATTAGGTATTACTGGCTGTGTTTAAGAATGTTTTATTAGAAGGAGATTATGTTGGGAATAAATAGAAAGCTGGAAAAGCAGGAATAAAAAGACATCTAGAAAATCTAGAAATGTGGGGTTTGCAAATATAAAAAAATATAACTGAGAGATGGGATTTTAAAAAGGCATTTAAGACTGAGAATGGCAGAGTAGAGCATTTCAAGGATCTGGCCCTCCACTAAATCAACAATTAAGCTCTCAAAAACTGTCAAGATGTACTTTTTTGGAACCATGGAATCTAATTCGGAATCTGAAATAATAAAAAATAAACAAACAAAAAACCCCCAGCTTGCAGTATTCTGAGGAATGCTTAATTTTTAAAAAGTTGTCAAATTTTAGTAAGAGTGTGTTGTCACATTTTTGTTACTCTGTCCCATTTTCCAGCTCCGAAGCAGCCATGCAGATAGCAACTCATGTTTCTAATGTAGCTTGCTGGTGCCAAAAGGGGAATGAAAACCTCATTCTCAGAGATTTGTAGTTGTACATTTTTGCCTGCCTGGTAGCTTCTGAGGAATCAGCTAAATAACTTGCCTTTATTTCATACCCTTCCAAATTCTCTCAAGGCTGGCTGGAGAGGCATTCTAAGCATGATACCTTGAAAGCATTTCAAGATATATACTAGCAGAAACTGATTGGGGCAAGAGATAACAGATAGGACAAGCAGTACCCAGAACAATAAGCCTAAGAAGAAAGCAAAAGACAAAGAGAACATATTGAAAGCAACAAAAGATAAGTGATTCATCACTTACAAGGGATCCTTAACAACCTTAACTACTAATTTCTCATCAGAACCTATGGAGGCCAGAAGGCAGTAGAACGATATAGAGTCATGTGTCACTTACTGACAGGGATACATTTAAGAAATGCATTATTGGGTGATTTAATCATTGTGGGAACATCATAAAGTGTACTTACACAAACCTAGATGGTATAGCTGATCACACACATATGCTATATAGTCTAGCCAATCACACACATATGCTATATGGTCTAGCCAATCACACACTTATGCTATATGTTCTAGCCATTATAACCTTAAGGGACAATTATCATATGTGCGGACCATCATTTTGCAGTGCATGACTATATTTAAAATGCTAAAAAAAAATTTTTAGCCAAGAATTCTATATCCAGCAAAATTATTAAAAACTGAACAAAAATTAAGACATGTCCAATTAAACAAATGTGAGAGATTTTCTCACTAATAGACTTGACCTACAAGAAATGCTAAGTCATTCAGACTGAAGCAGAGAAACGCTATGCAATAACTTGGAGCATACAAAAAATAAATAAATAAATAAATAAAACCATCCAGTATAAATAACTACCTAGGTAAATACTAGAGGAAGTATTATAGTATTTTTGGTTTGTAGTTCCTCTTTTTCCCCTATATATTAAGAAAATGAAAAAACCGATAATTATATATCATGGTAGTGAACACACAATATATAAAGACATAATTTGTGATAATAGCAACATAAAGGGGGAGGATAGAACTCTATTAGAGCAGAGTGTTTGTATACTACCTAATATAAAATGGTATAAATTCAAACTAGTTTATTACAAATTTAAGATGACAATGGTAATTACTTAATTGAAAATAACTTACAAATGTAGAAATAAAATGAGGAGCGAGTAGAAAAGGCATACTAGAAAAATAATTTGTCAAACATCAAACACAAAAGAAGGTGATATTTGAGGAATTGAACAAAATCAAAAAAAATATAGAAAGCATGCTAGAAATCTGTCCCTTTCAATAATCACTTTAAATGCAAATGAAATAAACTCAACAATTAAAAGACATAGACCAGAAGAATAGGTAGAAAGGCATGATATTCTGTCCACAGAGACATATTTTAGAATCAAAGACACAAATAGGTTAAAAACTAAAATATAGAAAAAGGATATTCCACGTAAAGAATAACCAAAAAAGACCTGGGTTGGCTATAGTAAATATAAGAAAAAAATAGACTTTAAGTCAAAAACTGTTACATGTGGGGGCCGGCCCAGTGGCGCACTGCTACAGTGTGCTGCTTAGGAGTGCGGCGGCGCTCCCGCTGAGGGTTCGGATCCCACATACAGACTGGTTCCCGCTCACTGGCTGAGCGAGGTGCGGGCACAGCGCCGAGGGTTGCGATCCCATTGCCGGTCCCGGTCTGGTACGGGCACGACACTGAGGGTTGCAATCCATTGCCAGACAGGAAAAAAGACAAAAAGGAAAAAAAACTGTTACATGTGAAATAGAAGGACATAGTTCATGAAACAGTCAATTCATAAAGAACATGTTATAAAAGTTTATGCATCAAGTAACAGAGTCCTGAAACATATAAAGCAAACATTGACAGAATGAAAAGAGAAATAGATAGTTCTACAATAATAATTAGAGATATCATACCCCACTATTGATATTATACAGAACATAAGAAAGTAGAGTATTTGAACAGCACTATAAATCAAGTAGACCTAATAGACATTGACAGAACACTTCAACAAACAAGAGCAGAATATACACTCTTTTCATATGCACATAAAACATTTTCCAGAAAGGACAAAACAAGTTCAGTACGTTTAAAAATATTTAAATCAAATTATCTGACTAAATGGAACAAAATTAGAAATCAATAATAAATATGTGGAAAATAGATAACATATTCTTACAAACTTGGAGATAAATAAAAATAAATGCACATATACTCAAAGTAGTGGAATACAGTGAAAGCAGTGATCATAGAAAAATTTATAGCAGAAAATCACTAACATTAAAAAAAGAATTCGAATTAGTAACTTTACACTTAAAGGAACTAGCAAAAGAATAGCAAACTAATCACAAAGCTAGCAGTATAAAGAAAAGATTAGAGCAAAGATAAATAAAACACAGACTGTAAAAACACTAGAGAAAATTAACAAAACCAAAAGTTGTTTTTTAGAAAAGGTGAAAAAAATTGACAAATCATCAAGTAGACTAAGGAAGAAAGAGAGAAGATTCAATTGAATAAAATCAGAAATGAAAAGGAGACATTACTACTGACCATAAAGGAATAAGAGAGCATTATGAACAAATGTACACCTGCAAATTAGAAAACGTAACTGAAACAAATTCATAAAAAGACACAATCTATCAACATTGACTGAAGAAGAAAATTTGAACAGACCTATAACCACTGAAACCACTGCATTTGTAATCCAAAACTTCCCTGTTTAACAAAAGAAAGTCCAAGACTAAATGGCTTCAGTGTAACATTCTAGCTAATATTTAAATAACTAACACCAATCCTACTCAACCTCTTCCAAAAACTGAAAGAGGAGGGAACATTTCCTAATAACATTCTAGCAAATATTTAAAGAATTAACACCAATCCTACTCAACCTCTTCCAAAAACTGAAAGAGGAGGGAACATTTCCTAATAACATTCTAGCAAATATTTAAAGAATTAACACCAATCCTACTCAACCTCTTCCAAAAACTGAAAGAGGAGGGAACATTTCCTAACAACATTCTAGCAAATATTTAAAGAATTAACACCAATCCTACTCAACCTCTTCCAAAAACTGAAAGAGGAGGGAACATTTCCTAATACATTCTGTGAAATCAGCCTTACCCTCATACCTCAGCCAGACAAAGATATCACAAGAGAACTAAAGACAAATATCCCTCATGAGTGTAGATGAAAACATCCTCCACAAAGTGCTTGAAAATTGAATCCAGCAGCATTTTAAAAGGATTATATACCATGAGCAAGAGGAAATTAATTTCTGTAAAAGGTGATTCCTCACATGAAAATTAGTCAATGTAATATACCACATTAGTGGAATGAAGAGGAAAAACATATGATCATCTCAATTGTTGTGGAAAGATAATTTGACAAAGTCCAACACCCTTTAAGCATTAAAACATTTGGCAAAGTAGGAATAGAAGAAAAGTTTCTCAATATGATAAAGGGCATTTATGAAAATCCCATAGCAGTCTCTCTAATATAAGGAACAAGACAAAGATGACCACTTTCACCACTCTATTCAACATTGTACCGAATGTCCTAGCCAGAGCAATCAGGCAAAAAAGGGAAATAAAATACATCAAAATTAGAAAAGAAGAAGCAAAACTATTTCTATTTGCAGATGACATGATCTTTTATAGAGAAAATAGAAAATACTAAAGTAACCCCAAATAAACTACTAGAGTGAACAGATTCAGCAAAGTTGCAGAGATGTTTTTCTATACAATAGCAATGGACGATCTGAGAAGGAAAGCAGAAAACAATTTTATTAATGATAGCATCAGAAAGAATAAAATACTTAGGAATACATTTTACTAAATAGGTGCGAGGCTTCACTGAACTACAAAACATTGCTGAACATTGCTTGGAGAAATTAAATACCTAAATAAATGGAGAGACATGCCGTGTTTCTGAATTGAACAACTTTACATTATCACGATAGGTGCATAAACAAAAAAGCCACAACACAACTCTTACTACAATTTGCAGCTTATTTTTAATTAAGCACTCCCTTGAATGCTGTAAGCTTTTTTTTTTTTTTTTTTTTTTTTAATTTCAGATTCCTGATTAGATTCTGGGGTTCAAAAAAAGTATGTTTTGACAGTTTTGACACTTTAATTGTTGCTTTAGTGGAAGATCAGAACAAATGTGACACCCCCCCCCCCCCCACCAAAAGAAGAAACAAAAATGATCTCTTTTGGAATGAGCAATAACATCCGCTACATCCAGCATTACTTCTGGAGGATAGGCAAAGATATATTGTGATGAACACGCTCCCAAGATGCAGGTTTACAGCCTCTGCTGAAGATTGCAGCTTAAACAGAAAAATAGAGACTGCCTTTCTGAACTCCCCCCACTCCACACCACATGCACAACACTACCATGTTCACATATGTTGAGAAATATTTACAGTTGAGTACACCTAAGATATATGCAAGAGACAGAAAAACAGAAGACATGTAAAGGAAGAACCCAGGCCCAAGCAAAGAGCAAACTAAAACCTAGCCTGACTCCTAATTAATGGTCCACAAGAAAGAAGAGAGTGTTCACCCCCAGCATAAAAATATTTAACTCAGTATCTGATGTCTAATACAACATGTCTGGCCAGTGAATTCCATGAGCATTGGTTCACTGTCACTTTATTTACTATAAAGTGATTTCCTCAGTCAGAAGCAATTCTGTGTAGAATACAATGACAGCTGATAAGGCATTCGATAAATCCATGGATGGTTGACTGGGAAAAACATTCCGTGCAGAGAAAGCAAATCCATATCCAGTGAGAACAAAGCACTGTACTTCTCATTGAACAGAAGCAGTCCAATATAATAAATCTGCAACTAGTTAGCTTGCTGATGACCTGGCAATGTTGCCGTGTTGAGTACTCAGTATTTGTCTCTGGTGCGGGCTGATTGAGCACTCAGCAGTGGAGATAATTAGTTCAACTTTGTTTTGAGCCCATGTGTAACCTCCATCTTTGCCACATTGGCCACTTTGTTCATGAGCTCATTAGGCAATGACAGGAGTGGCTGGGGAAAGAGGCCGGCTGCTATTCACAGAATGAATCATCCCATCCATTTGATTATTAGAGTATTCCTCTGCTGAGGTCACCCTTTGATGAGCATTCACATGGCACACTAATATCTTCACATTGTTTTCCCATTCCAAGAGGTATGTACACATGCTTTTCCCCAGACCTCCTTGCCACCAATTTTCTAAGCATATTCCTTTCAAGTCCCTGACCACCCAGCCAAATCATTAGCCATAGCCAACGAATTGGTATAGACTCATACCTCTGGCCATTTCTCCTTCCAAGCAAAATGAGCGATCAGGTACATTTCTCTAAATTCTGCCAACTGGGAGGATTTTCTTTCATCAGTGTCCTTCAGGGATGTCTCAGAAAGAGACAGTAATGCTGAAGCCTTCTACTTTCAGGTAGTGCTTGCATCAGTAAACTACCCAGAATTTTTCTTCCTCAGTCATTGGTTATAAAGAACTACATATGAGGCGATGTGTGTGAGCTAGAAGGGAGAAGGTTATGTAGCAGAAGTAGAGGTCATTGACATTTGAGCCACTTCCTCTTGTAAATTACCTGTGCTTTCCAGGTCTGCTTGAGACCTTTCTCATATATACAAATTCTATATGATAATGGAGTGCTGCTGTGCACAAATATTATGTTTTAAATATGTTATACAATACCTTGTTCATGTTGCACAGCTAAAGTTGCATGGTAACTTGGTGGTACATGGTTAACACATTCAGTTTCTACTAAGGCACATGGCAACACAAAAGCTGTTTCTCAAGATAGGAATAGTTATCTTCAGAGGATAACAGAGCATTGCTACAAAACCCTAAGGATCTGAGCTTTGATTTGTTTATAGGGGCCTGCCAAAGGCTCTAAACACACCTTTATCTGCCACTTACCCTGCAAGTACTATTGGATATGCTGGATCTTATGTTCCAAGTGGCAAAGCAGTTAGCAACAGTAGATTGAATCTGTTGAAGAGGAGTGCTCTTTCATATTGGGCCCCACTGAAAACTAGCAGCTTTTCAAGTTATTCAGTAAATGGGCTGGAGTAGCAGACCCAGATGAGGAATATGTTGCCACCAAAATCTGAAGAAGTCCAGTAGGCATTGTGCCACCTTTTTGGTTGTAGGAGAGGCCAGATGCAACAATTTACACTTCATCTTAGCAGGGTGTCTCGACATGCCCCCGATCACTAGACCCCTAGAAATTTATTTCACTGAGGTAGAAGATCTTTGAATTTTTGTCAGATTTATTTTTTTTTAAGAAGTCTGATTGTTTTACTTTAACTAATGCAAGCCACCCTGGTAAATGGCCGTCATTCCCTTTGGAGAATGTCGTAAGAAAGAGTAACAGTACTACTTTTGGGCATGCAGCAGAGTCTCTCCTCAAGAGGATGTTGCCTCCCCTCATTCAAGTGGTTCATGATCTATAAATTGGATCAAGTTTGGGTTGATTGAGGGGCCATGACATATTAGTGATTGAAGTTAGGTTTCTATTCACTCAAGCAAGAATTCATTTACTGATTAAGATCAAGTAAGAATTTAGTATATTTTACATCTCTTTTTCTTTCTACAAACATTATGATCAACTATCCAATGCCTAAGCTAATATAAGTCAGATTACTCTGATTACTCCTTTGACTCCACTGTCCATTATGGTAACCACACTCTCCTCAAGACAGCTTAGAACATTACACATAAGGCCTGTTCTGATACCTGTGGTTTGAGGAAAGAAATTGATAATTGGGCCACCACTTTCTCCAGAACAATATTATAACACATAAGGGAAGGTGTGTGGTAAAAATAAATGACAATGCCATAAAATTTTCTACCATGTTGAACGTAGTTCTTTTTGACTAGGTGTTCGCTTGGTTTCTGTAGACTGTTTTTCAGAGCTTTTGTAAGTTATTTTAGCCAATCTCTGTTTTTGTTTTTTGTTTTTTCTTGTTTTTAATGTCTCTGTGGAAAAATAATGGCCTGGATCTTCCTATTCTGCCATTTTTCTGACATCCCTCCCTCCCCCGATGCTGTGGTGTTGTATTTTTTAATCTCAAATTTCACTGGTGGTTCAGTACCAGTATAAGCAAGCAATTGATTTTTTATATTAACCTTGTATCCAACAACCTTGCTATAATTGCTTTTTAGTTCCAGGAATTTTTTGTTGTTGACTCTGGGATTTTCTACATAGATCATTATGTCTGCTGTGAACAAAGACAGATTTGTTTCTTCCTTACTAATCTGTATTCCTTTTATTTTGCTTTTTTTTGTTATATAGCATTAGCTAGGCCATCCACTACTATGTTAAATAGAAGTGGTGAGAATAAAAATCTTTGCTTTGTCTTGATTGTAGTGAAAAAGAAAGGTTCTCACCATTAAGTATGATGTTAGATATAGGTTTTTTGTAGGTGTTGTTTATTAATTTGAGGAAATTTCCCTGTTTCTGGTTTGCTGAGAATTTTTATGATAAATTGGTGCTGGATTTTGTCAAATGATTTTTGTTTTTTGTCTATTGATATGATTATGTGATTATTCTTCTTTAGCCTAATGATGCAATGAATTAAATTAATTAATTTTCAAATGTAGAAACAACCTTGCATCCCTGGAATAAATTTAACTTGACCATGGTACATAATTGTTTTTTATACAAAGTTGGATTATATATGCTAATATTCTTTTCAGGACTTTTGCATTCAGGTACATGAGAGTTTTTATTATTATTATTTTTTTTTTTAAAAAAGATGACTGGTAAGGGGATCTTAACCCTTGACCTGGTGTTGTCAGCACCACACTCTCCCAAGTGAGCTAACCAGCCATCCCTATATAGAGATCCGAACCTGTGGCCTTGGTGTTATCAGCACCACAATCTCCCAAGTGAGCCACAGGCCGGCCCTACATGAGAGTTATTGGCCTGTCATTTTTCTTTCTTGTAATGTCTTTATTTGTTTTTGGTTTTAGGTTTATGTTGGCCTTATAAAGTGAGTTAGAAAGTATTTCTTCTGCTTCTATTTTCTGGAAGAAATTATAGGAAGTAGGTATATTTTCTTTCCTAAATGTTTGGCAAAATTCACGAGAGTAGCCACCTTGGCCTGATTCTTTGTATTTTGGAAAGTTATTAATTATTGATTCAAATCCTTTAATAGATATAGTCCTATTAAATGATTTATTTCTCCTTTTCAAAGTTTTGGTAGATGTGTCTTTCATGGAATTAGTTCGTTTCATCCAGGTTATCAAATTTATGGCCATAGCGTTCCTTTATTATCCTTTTAATGTTCGTAAGATTAGTAGTATTGGCTCCTCTTTCATATCTGATATTAGTAATTTCTTCCTTCTCTCTCTCTTTTTTTTTTTTTAGCTAATTCCAGCTAGATGTTTAATTTTTTTTTTTTTTTTCAAATTTTTGAAGAACCAGCTTTTGGTGGTGTTGATTTTCTCTGTGATTTCCTGTTTTGTTTTGTTTTAAATTTTGTAAATTTCTGTTCTAATTTTTATTTCTTCTCTTCCACTTACTTTGGTTTTAGTGAAAGCTTAGATCATTGATTTTAGATACTTCTTTTCTAATACAAACTGCATTAGTTTGCAAATGCTGCTATAACAAAGTATCAGTCCTGGAGGCTAGAAGACCAGGATTAAGGTTTCATCAGTGTTAGCTTCTTCTGAAGCCTTTCTCCTTGGCTTGTAAATCGTCGTCTTCTTATGTCTTCACATTGTATTCCCTCTGTACCTGTCTGTATTCAAATTTCCTTCTTATAATGACATCAGTCTTATTGGATTAGGGCCATTACTAATGATCTTATTTTAACTTAATTATCACTAAAGACCTTATCTCCAAATACAATCACATTCTGAAGTACTGGAGGTTAGGATTTTAACATATGAATTTTTTCAGAACACTACTTAGCCCATAATATATACATTCAATAACACAGATTTCCCTTTAAATACTGTTTTCACTATATTCCATTCATTTTGATAAGGTGTATTTTAGTTTTCATTAGTTTGAATTTTTTTTATTTCTTTTGAGACTTTTTTGATCCATGTATTATTCAGTGGTGTCTTGTTTAATCTCTAAGTATTTAGGGTTTCCCAGATATATTTCTGTTATTGGTTTTTGGCTTCATTGTGATCTGAGAGCATATTTCCTACAATTTCTATTCATTTATATTTGGTAATGTGTGTTTTATGCCCCAGAATGTCATCTGTCTTGATCAGTGTTCCATGTGAGCTCGAGAAAAATGTGTATTCTTCAGTTATTGGATGAGGTATTCTGTAAATGTCGATTATATTCAGTTGATTACTGTTGTTATTTAGTTCAACTATATCATGCTGGTTTTCTGGTGGCTGTATCAGTCAATGGTTCATCATGGCATTTTAAAGTCTCCAACCATAATAGTGAATTCATTTTTTTTTTTTCATTGCTGTTCTATCGGTTTTTGCCTCATGTACTTTGACCCTTTGTTGTCAGGCACATACACATTGAATCCTTCATGAACTGAACCCTTATTCATTAATAAATGTCCAACTATATTACTAATAGTTTTCCTTGTTCTGAAGTTTGTTTTGTCTGACATTAATATAGCTATTCCAACTTTCTTCTGATCTGTGCGAACATGGTATTTTTTTCTACATCACTTTACTTTTACTTTATCTGTGTCTCTCTCTATATCTAAAGTTGGTTTCCTGTAGACAACCTAAATAGCTAGTTCTTGTTTTTTTATTCATTCTGAGAATCTTGACCTTTTAATTGGTGTATTTAGACCATTAACATTTAAAGTAATTATTTATATATTTGGAATTATATCTACCATATTTGTTCTGTTTTTTATACATTGCCTTTGATTTTTGTTTTTTTTTTTCATCATCCAAACTTCGCACTATCTTGCTTTGAAGATCTTACATTATTACATTTTTCCCCTCTCTTAGAATATTAAGTATGTATTTTTTCTTTTACTTTTGTCTTTGCAATATCCATTTGCAACTATTCCAAGTTCACTTTCAAATAACACTGTACTGCTTCATGAGTACTGCTGGTACCATACAACAGAATATTCCTAATTTCTCCCTCCAATATCTCTTAACATTACTATCACTCGTTTTACCTATCCATAAGGTATAATTACCAAATACATTTCTTCTATTGCTATTATGAATGAATTGTTACTATTATATTAATTAAGAATAAGACAAGCAAAATATTTTATTTTTCCTTCCATTATTCCCTCTTTAATTTTCTTCCTTTCATTATGTAGATCTAAATTTCTGACCTATATTATTTTTCTTCTTTCTGAAAAAAATTTTAAACTTTCTTTCAAAGCAGGTCTACTGACAGCAAATTACCTCAATCTCTGTTTGAGAAAGTGATTATTTCTCTTTAACTTATGGAGAATACTTTTTCTAGGTAGACAATTCTACCTTGATGAGGGTTTTC
The DNA here is from genome assembly GCF_000696425.1 of Galeopterus variegatus. Lineage (NCBI taxonomy): Eukaryota > Metazoa > Chordata > Mammalia > Dermoptera > Cynocephalidae > Galeopterus > Galeopterus variegatus. Next base: position 34,838 of record NW_007730961.1, on the reverse strand, counting down.
TTTTCTTTTAACACTTTAAATATTATACTCCACTCTCTTCTTGCTAGCATGGTTTCTGAAGAGAAGTCCAATGAAATTCTCATTCTTGCTCCACTATAGGTAAAGAATCCAACTCCCCAACCCTTGAATTCTTTCAAGGCTTTTTTTTTTTTTTTTGTATTTGATTTTCAGAAGTTTTAATATAATAAGCTCAATATATATATTTTTGTATTTATCTTCTGTGGTATTCTCTGAATTTCCTGGATCTGTGGTTTGGCATCTATTATTATTTTTTTGTGAATTTTCAGTTATTATTGCTTAAAATATTGTATTTGTTCTTTTTTCCTCTTCTCCTTTTAGTATTCCCATTATGAATATGCTACATCTTTTGTAATATTTCTATGGTTCTTGAATATTCTGTTCTTTTATATTATTTTTTTCTTTGCATTTATTTTTGGCAGTTTCTATTAACATGTTTTTAAACACACTAATTCTTTCCTCAGCCATGTTCTGAAGATGAGCCAATCAAATGGATTTTTTTGTTTCTGATAGAGTTATTTTACTTTCTAGCATTTCTTTTGACTCTCTCTGAGAGTTTCCATCTCCATGCTTATATTACCCATCTGTTCTTGCATGCTTTTTACTTTTTCCATTGCAGTTCTATATTAAACATAGCTGTTTTATATTACTAGTTCAATAATTCCAATATCCCTGACATATCTGAGACTGGTTCTGACACTTGCTCTTTCTCTTCAATCTGCGTTTTTGTCTGTTTGTTATTCCATGTTATTTTTTGTTGAAAACTGAATGTGATGTACTGAGTAAAAGGAACTGAGATAAAATGAGCTTCAAGTGTGAGGATTTTTGTCTATCTATCTGGCTAAAGGTTAAGTTGTGTTTATTGTTTGCTCCAATATAAATATTTGGTATACACATGTTAGTAAATTACATACATTTCCTAGCTCTTACAATTGAGAAGGCCTAAAAGCAGTGACAGCCCAGTAACAACCAACATATCTGGCACACTTTTCTTAGTTTCTATATATGATTATCCAATAAAAGGTATCATTGCTCCCTGGAGAAATGACTAATCCAAAGCCTGGGGCAAAGAAACTACAAGACAAACCTTGCATAACTTGTAGTGCTAGAAAATAAGAAAGAGATATAATAAAAGTGACAGAGGCATGTCAAAAAAAGACACAGGGACTTCAAGTTCTGGAACAAGATTATGTAGACTTATTTTCCCCTGGTTTTACCCTCTTAATACAACTAACTACTCCAGAAATTATTCAACAGACAACAATGAGAGTCTCTTATAGCCAGAAAGAAGAAAGTTGACTGGCTAGGGACCTCAGGAGTTGAGAGATGAAAACATGGTGAATTCTGGTTTTTGCTTGTCTGTTTTTTAATCTCCTATTTACCTATCAGACTGGGTATGAGGGAGGATTGAAATCCAGAACTGGCATTAGGCATAGACATAAAAAAGGAGAAAAAAGAAAGAGAGGAAGAGAGAGAGAGAGAATAAGAAAGCCCCGATTTCTCTAGCTAAAAGGCTAGGAACAGGAAAACCCATCAGAGGCTTTGTGGGGAGCTGAAACCCTCGTTCCACAACTGTGGCCCAGGGAATGAGTCTGCTTTGTTTGGAATAGCAGTATCAGCAAAGACTGACCATTCCAACCAGAGCTCCACAAACAACCCAACAGGTTAATACATTCTTTCTATAACAGCAAGAAGAAATCTCCAGGTCATCATAGTCCCTATTTTAAACAAGCTGATCCTATTTGTCCACAAAAGCACCAGAAGCAAAGATTTGTATCTCTCAACTTTCCACTCAGTGACACAGGGTGTCATAGGCCCAGTGTCTTCTAGTTTCTTCCAGGGAGTTTCCCAGTGACAGAAGGTGGCCCAAGGGAAAGGCTTCCATCTCCCCAGATGGTACTGTTAAGTGTTTGAGTAGAAGCCTTGGGAGTAACAGAAGAATTAAGCAAATCAGCATAGTATTGTCTGGGCTGTGAATAAGAAACTGTCATTAAAACTGAAACTCACACAAGTAGGTCAGAACCTACATGTTAAATTTAAATAGGATAGATACCCATTAAAATAGATGATTTAAACAGTATTAGGTGTTTCCTCACTTAATAATCAAAGCATCTAGGGTACAATATAAAGTAATTGATCATGCCAAGAAGCAGGAAAACCACAATTAGAATAAAAATAGAAAACCAACTGATGTTAATGCCAAGATAAATCAGTTACTGGAATTACATGATAAGATTTTAAAGCAGCTATCATAAAAATGCTTCAAAAATCAATTACAAATTCACTTGAAACAAATTAAAAAAAAAAAGAAAAAAGGAAAGAAAACCTCAGCAAAGAAATAAAAGTTTTAAAGAACTAAATGGAAATTATAGTTCTGAAAAATACAATAACCAAAATTTGAAAAACTGGCTAAATGGGCTCAATAGTAGGTGGACATGATAAAGTAATGAATCAGTGAGTATGATGACAAACCAATACAATCAATCTGAGAAACAAGAAAATAGAATTTTAAAAAATAGAGCCTTAGGGATCTGAGGATCAATAATAAAAGATCTAACATTCTTATCACTAGGGTCTCAGAAGAAGGGGAAAACAAAGTTTGGTATTTAAAAGGTAGTCAAAAAAGTAATAGCTGTAAACTTCCTAAATGTGGGGAAATACACAAGCCTACAGATTTAAAAACCTAAGTAAACCCCAAATATGATAAATCAAAAAATATCCATATTAACACATTATAATTAAATTTATAAATATTAAAGACAAAGAAAAATCTTAAATATGGCCATAGAAACGTGATGCATAGTTTATAAGAGGCTATCAATTCCAATGACAGTGAATTTTTCTTCTGAAACCAGAAGGAATGAGCCTAACATTTTTTAAGAGCTGAAATTAAAAAAACAAAAAACAAACAAACAAAAAAAACTATCAACCCTGACACCTGTATCCATCAAAATTATCCTTCAGAAATGAAGGGAAAATAAAGACAAAGTAAAACAAAAAATTTGTTGCTACCAGACCCACACTTAAAAACAGTAAAGGAAGCCTTCTAAACAAGAGGAAAATGATGAGACAGAGGAAAGCAAAAATATGAAATGGGTAAAGATAAAAGTAAACATTAATAGAATATTCTTCACCTCATAAGTTTCTTCAATCATATTTTTGGTTGAAATATGATGAGGTGCTTTATGAATGTAGAAGAATTACTTAAAACCATTGTATATAAAAAGTGGGAAGTGTAAAGGGAGCTAAATGAAAGTCAGCTTACTACACTCGCTCATAGTGGTAAAATGTCAACACAAGTGGGCTTTCATAAGTTACATATATATAAGATGATAACAAGAGCAACAACTAAGATTACACAATGCAATATACTAAAAAACATCATATATAAATAAAAATGGAATCCTAATTAATGTTCAAATAACTCACAGGAAGGAAAGAAAGATAGGAATGAGATAGAAAGGGAAGAAAGAGAAAAATGTTAGATAGTAGTCATAAGCCTTAATATAATAATTATATAATTATTTTACATAAAAATAGTTCAAATAGACCAATTAAGAGACAAAGATTGGCAGAGTGGATTAAAGATAATGATCAAACTACATGCCATCTATATCAAATTTACTTCAAGCTTAAGGACATAAGTAAACTGAAAGTAAAGGAATGGAAGAAGATATACCATGGAAACCTCAATCCAAAATAAGCACAACTGGAGAGTTCCAGTCAATATGGTGAAGTAGTCAGATCCTGGTGTCACTCTCTCCCACAGAGCCACCAATTTGCAGCTTTTGAGGAGCAGCAACAGAGGACCCAAAATCTGTGCTGGAGTTGACAGGAGCTGCCCACTGCAAGACCCCAGTTCAGGTTGCTCCCCATTCTGTAGAGAGACTTTAGAGCTTCTGGGCCCAAACACCCCGAGCCTGCCAGCCAGAGAAGGCAAACAAGGCTGGGGCAGGACTTTTGGTGCAGGCTGTCCCATCTCTGTGAGTGACTTTACAGGCTCTGGGCTCGCAAGCCCTGAGCCAGACAAGCCAGCGAAGGTAGGTGGGGCAGGACTTCCAGCCCAAGCCATCCTGTCTCCGTGAGTGACTTGAAAGGCTCCGTGCTCCCACATCCTGAGCCCAACCAGTGAAGGCAGGTGGAGTGGGACTTCCAGTCCAGGCTAGTTTCTGCTGTCCAGAAGCAGTAGTCCCTTCAGGATCCAAGCCAGACATCAGGGTGAAACAAGTGGACTGTGATACCCCCAGCCACAATGACAAAAAACCAAAGCAAAAATCCAGAAATATGAAAAATCAAGAAAGAACATTGCCACCAAAGGAAATTAGTAATTTTCAAGTGCTAGATTCTATAGAACAAGAAGTCTTTGAAATGACTTTAAAAGAATTTAGAGTAACTATTCTAAGGAAACTAAATGAGGTACAAGAAAACTAGGTGAAACAACACAATGAAATGAGAAAAAATATGCAGGTTCTGAAGGAATTATACTAAGAAATCAATGCCTTGAAAAAGAATGTAGCTGAGCTTGTGGAGCTGAAGGATTCATTCAACAAAATAAAAAAAACACAACAGATAGTATAGCTAGCAGACTTGAACAAGCAGAAGAGATCATTCCTGACCTTGAAGACAGGCTGTTTGAATTATCACAGGCAGACCAGAAAAAAGAAAAAAGAATAAAAAATTTTGAAGAAATTGTAAAAGAGACAACTGACAACCTTAAGCAATCAAATATCCAAATCATGGGTATTCCAGAAGAGGAGGAAAAAGGAAATGGCATTGAAAACATATTCAATGAGATAATAGCAAAAAACTTCCCAGGTATAGGGAAAGTCACAGATCCCCAGACTCAGGAAGCCCAAAGATCACCAAATACATTCAACCCAAAAAGGTCCTCTCCAAGACATGTGATAACAAACTGACAAACTCAAAGGCAAAGAGAGAATCTTAAAAGCTGCAAGAGAGAAGCAGCAAGTCACCTATAAGGGATCCACAGTCAGAATAACATTAGACTTTTCATCAGAAACCCTAAAAGCTAGAAAAGTATGGGATGATACATTCAAAATATTAAAGGAAAAAAGTTGCCAGCCAAGAATACTTTACCCAGCAAGACTATCCATGCAAAATGAAAGACAAATAGTATATTTCTCAGACAAACAAAAACCATGGGAGTTCACTACCACACGACCAGCCCTACAAGAAATTCTCAAGGAAGTACTGGGTTTGATACCTGAAAAACAACTATCACTGCCATTCATACACAAGAAAGAGCAATACCTACCAGCAAAACAAAAATGCTAACAAAAGAGAAAAACATAGTTTATCTATCACTCCAAGAAACTAACAAATAGAGAAGACAAACAGAAAATTTGAAAGAAAGGAGCAGAAGATACTTAAGACATCTAAACAAAAATCAGTATAATGCTAGGAGTAAATCAACACCTTTCAATAATAACTCTGAATGTAAAGGGAATGAATTCCCCATTCAGAAGACACAGACTGACTGAATGGATTAAAAAGATGAACCCAACCATATGCTGTCTCCAAGAGACTCACTTGACCTGTAAAGACGCACATAGACTAAAGGTGAAAGGATGGAAAAAGATGTATCATGCAAGTAGAAATGAAAAACGAGCTGGAGTAGCTATTCTTATATCAGATAAAATAGACTTTAAAGCATAAACCATTAAAAGAGATAAAGATGGCCAATATATAATGATAAAAGGATCTATCCCTCAAGAAGACATAACAATCACAAATATATACACATCTAATGTCAGAGCAGCCAGATTTACAAAGCAAATGCTATTAGATCTAAAGAAAGAAAAAGACACCAACACCATAAAAGTGGGGGACCTGAACACCCCACTCTCATTGGGAAGATCACCTAGGCAAAAAATCAACAGAGAAACACAAGGTCTAAACAATACTTTAGACCAATTGGATTGGGCAGATATCTACAGAACATTCCACCCAGCATACTCAGAATATTCATTCTTCTCATCAGCACATGGAACATTCTCCAGGATAGACCACATGTTAGGTCACAAAGCAAGTCTTAACAAATTCAAAAAACTTGGAATTATTCCATGTATTTTTTCTGATCACAATGGATTAAAATCAGAAATCAATAATAAACAAAACTCTGAAAGCTATACAAAATCATGGAAATTAAACAACACTCTACTTAATGAGATTTGGGTCCAAGAAGAAATTAAACAGGAAATCAAAAAATTTATTGAAACTAATGAAGATAATGGCACATCATATGAAAACCTGTGGGATACTGCAAAAGCAGTAGTAAGGGGAAAATTTATTGCATTAAGTGCTTACTTCAAAAGAATGGGAAGAAGGCAAATAACCTAACACTTCACCTTAAAGATCTAGAAAAACAAGAACAAGCCATACATAAAGTTAGTAGATGGAAAGAAATAATTAAGGTCAGAGCAGAACTAAATGAAATAGAAACACGAAAAACAATAAAAAAGATCAATGAAACAAAAAGTTGCTTTTTTGAAAAGAGTAACAGAATTGACAAACCTTTAGCAAGACTAAGAAAAGAAGAGAGAAGACCCAAATAACAAAAATTAGAAATGAAAAAGGTGATATTAAAACTGACACCTCAGAAATGCAAGGAATCATTAGAGACTACTGTAAACATCTATATGCCAACAAATTTGAAAATCTGTAGGAAATGGATAAATTTCTAGATGCATACAAATTACCAAAACTAAGCCAAGAAGATATAGAATATCTGAACAGACCAATAACAATAAAAGTGATTGAAACTGTTATCAGACAGCTCCCAACAAAGAAAGGCCCAGGACTGGGTGGGTTCACTGCAGAGTTCTACCATATCTTCAAAGAGGAACTGATATCAATTCTCTACAAACTGTTCCAGAAGACTGAAACAGAGGCCATTCTCCCAAACCTGTTTTATGAGGCAAATATCACCCTCATACCAAAACCAGATGAAGATGCATCAAAAACAAACAAACAAACAAACAAACTACAGGCCGATATCCTTGATGAATATAGATGCAAAAATCCTCAATAAAATGCTAGCTAACAGAATACAGCAACACATACAGAAAATTATACACCATGATCAAGTGGGATTCATCCCAGTGATGCAAGGTTGGTTCAACATATACAAATCAATAAATGTGATACACCATGTTAATAAAAGCAAAGACAAAAACCACATGATCATCTCTATAGACAATGAAAAAGCATTCGACGAAATTCAACATCTTTTCGTGATAAAGAGTCTCTGCAAGTTAGGCATAGACGAAAAGTATCTCAACATAGTTAAAGCCATATACAATAAGCTTACTGCCAATAACATCAAACAGGAACTAGACAAGGATGTCCACTCTCACCACTCCTATTCAACATAGTGTTGGAAGTACCAGCCAGAGCAATCAGAGAAGAGAAGGAAATAAAAGGCATCAACATTGGAAAGATGAAGTCAAGCTGTCCCTTTTTACAGATGATATGATCCTATACATTGAACAGCATAAAGCTTCTATAAAAAAACTCCTAGAGTTGATAAATGATTTCAGCAGAGTTGCAGGTTACAAAATCAACACACAAATACCAATAGCATTTCTATACTCCACCAGTGAACATGCAGAAAAAGAAATCAAGAGAACTAGCCCATTTACAATAGCCACCAAAAAATATAAAATATTTAAGAATAAAGCTGACCAAGGATGTGAAAAATCTCTACGAATAGAACTACAAACCACTTTTGAGAGAAATAAAAGAGGACACAAGGAGATGGAAAGATATCCCATGCTCTTAAATTGGAAGAATTAACATTGCGAAAATGTCCATATTACCCAAAGTGATCTACAGATTCAGTACAATCCCAATCAAAATTCCAATGGCATTTCCTCTGAAAGGGAAAAAGCTATCCAGGCATTTATATGGAACAACAAAAGTCCACACATAGCCAAAGCAATCCTGAGCAAAATAAATAAATAAATAGAGCTGGAGGCATAATATTATCTGACTTTAAATTATATTACATAGCTATAATAACCAAAATAGCATGGTACTGGCATAAAATAGACACACAGACCAATGGAATAGAATAGAGAACCCAGAAATCAATCCACACACCTACAGCCATCTGATCTTTGAGAAAGGCAGCAAAGCTACATACTGGGAAAGAGACTGCCTTTTCAACAAGTGGTGCTGGGAAAATTGGATATTCATATGTAGGAGAATGAAACTAGACCCGTATCTTTCACAATATACCAAAGTCAACTCAAAATGGATTAAAGAATTAAATATACATCCCAAAACAATAAAACCAATAAAACTCCTTAAAGAAAACATAGGGGAAACACTCCAGGAAGTAAGAGTGGGTACAGAATTCATGAATAGGACCCAAAGAGCACAGGCGACTAAAGGTAAAATAAACAAATGGAATGATATCAAAATAAAAAGCTTCTGCACAGCAAAAGAAACAATAAACAGAGTAAAAAACAATGACCAACAGAGTGGGAGAAAATATTTGCTAAATATACATCTTACAGAGGATTAATATCCAGAATATACAAGGAACTCAAACGACTTTACAACAAAAAAACCAAACAACCCAATTTAAAAATTGGCAAAGGAGCTGAACAGACATTTGTCAAAGGAAGATATGCAAATGGCCAACAGACACATGAAAAAGTGCTCAACATCACTCAACATCCAGGAAATGCAAATCAAAACCACACTGAGATATCATCTCACTCCAGTGAGGATGGCTAATATCCAAAAGACTGGGAACGATAAATGCCGGTGAGGTTGAGGAGAAAAAGGAACTCTCTACATTGTTGGTGGGACTGCAAAATGGTGCAGCCTTTATGGAAAATGGTATGGAGGTTCCTCAAACAGTTGCAGATAGAGCTACCATATGACCCAGTGATTCCACTGCTGGGAATATAGCCAGAGGAATGGAGATCATCATGCCAAAGTGATACCTGTACTCCCATGTTTATTGCAGCTCTATATACAATAGCCATAAGGTGAAACCAGTCCAAATGTCCGTCATCTGATGAGTGGATAAGGAAACTTTGGTATAGCTACACAATTGAATAGTATTCTGCTATACAAAAGAATAAAATACTACCAATTGCAACAACATGGATGGACTTAGAGAAAATTATATTAAGTGAAACAAGTCAGGCACAGAAAGAGAAATACCACATGTTCTCACTCATTTGTGGGAGCTAAAAATTAATAAATAAATAAACACAAAAGTAAATAAAGGGAGGGGGAAAGAAGACAGAATAACCACAAAAATTCCTTGAACTATTTAAGTCAAGTGCAGAGATATGATGAGGGGTGGTGGTGGTAGAGTGTGGAGAGGAATGGGTAAATGGGCATGAAAATCAAGTAAAATGTATTTTGAGAAGTAAAATAAAATAAAATAAAATAAATACAAAATAAGCATAGCTTGCTATATTAATTCAGACAAACTATACTTCAGAAAAAATAAACTTACTAGAGACACAGAGGGACATTACATAATGATAAAAAAATCAATATACCAAGAAGTTATAGAAAACTGAAATATGTATAGACTAAATAACAGATCTTCAAAATACATGAAGCAAAAACTGATAGGGCTTAAAAAGTTGAGAACTTCTAAACTCCTCTCTTAGCAATTGATAGAACTATTCTATAAAACTGGTGGGGATACAGAAGAAATGAACAACACCATCAACCAACAAAATCTAATTGATATTTATAGGATGCCACCTGTAGTGGATTGAATTACATCCTGCCCAAACTCATTGAAGCTTGAATTGTGTCCCACAAGTTTTATGTATTAGAATCTTAGCCCCCACTGTGACTGTAAAGAGGTTGGGAAATCCTATTATGGTAATTGAAAGGTGGAGCCTTGAAGAGGTGATTAGATTGTAGGACCATGTAGTGGTGAATGGATTAAAAACGGTGGTCAGGGATGTGGTTCTGAGGACTTTAAAAGAAGAGGGAGGAGAATTTGTCTCTCTCTCTCTCTCTCTCTCTCTCTGCTCTCTCTGCTTCCACCATCTTGCAATGTGAGAACCCTGGTTCAGTGTTGCCACTATCAGATGCACTTTGGATTTCCCAGCCTCAGAAACTGTAAGCAATAAATTTTGTTTTCTTATAAAATACCCAGTTCCACGTATTTTGTCATAAGCAAAACAAAACGGACTAAGAAAGAAAATTGGTACCAGAGAAGTGGGGTGTTGCTTATAAGAGATACTGGAAAATGTGTAAACAGCTTTGTAACTGGATGTTGAAAAAAGGTGGGAGGAGTTTGGAGGACTCAGAAGAAAACAAAAAGGCCAGGGAAAGTTTGGAATGTCTTAGAGACCAGTTATGTGGTGGCAAGCAGAATGCTGATAGAAATATGGACTGTGAAGACCACTCTAAGGAGATCTTAGACAGAAATCAGAAGGCGTTTATTGGAAACTTGAGCAAAGATCACCCTTGCTATGAACTGGAAAGGAACTTGGCTGCATTTTGTCCATACCCTAAGACTTTGTGGAAGCTGGAACTTAAGAGTTGTGAACCAGAGTATTTGACCAAAGAAATTTCTAAGCAGCAAAGCATTAAGAAGCTGCATGGTTACTTGTAACAGCCTACACTGAGTTATGGTGGTAAAGGCATGACATAAAGCTAGAATTTAAAAGGGAAGCAGAGTGTAAAAATTTAGAAAATTTGCAGCCTGACCATGTAGTAGAGAAGCAGAGAGTATGCAATGATGCGGCACAGCAACCATTAGCTAAGAGGATTAGTACAAAAAAAAGTGATTATCAAGAGAAGGAGGAAAGGGCCCTGAAGGCACTGCAAAAGGCTCTGGGGCCAATCCTTTCATTTCAGGCCCAAAAACCTAGAGAGACAAAATGGTCTTGGAGAACAGGCCTGAGGCACCCTCCGTGGGCTCAGTGCTCAGGACCACCTTGGGAAGCTGCTTCCAGCACCAGCATCCCAGCTGCTTTGGCTGCTCCAGCTGTGGGTAAATTGACCCCAGGTGTGGCTGGACCTGCAGCTTTGGAAAATACAAGCCAGATGTTGGTGTTGTCCATGTGGTGTTAGGTCTGCAGGCTCACAGAATGCCAGAGCTGTGGAGGCTTGGGAGCCCCCACCCAGATTTCAAAGGATGTATGGAAAAGTCTGGAGGCCCAGGAAGAGATCTGTCACAGGAGCAGAGTCACTGCAGATGGCCTTCACTAGAGCAATGCTGAGTGGAAATGTGGGGTCAGTGTTGCAGCAGAGAAACACAACAGTGCCATGCCTAATGCAGCTGTGAGAGCAGGGCGGCTATGGAGACCATAGACCTGTGGAGCTACCAGGGTGCAATGCCAGCCTGTGAGAGCTAAAGCATCACGTAAGACCAGGAAAGTCATAGGGGCAGAGCTGCCAGAGGACCTGGGGACCCAACCCCCACATCAGGTTGTAGAGGATATCGAAAATGGAGTCAAGGTACTCAATTCACCGGCTTTGAGATTGAACGCCTGCCCTGCTGGATTTCAGACTTGTTTGGGACCTGTTGCACCTTTCTTTTGGCCTATTTCTCCCTTTTGGAATGGGAATATGTACCCTATGTTTGTCCCACCCTTGTGTCTTGGAAGTAGGCAACTTGTATTGATTTCATAGATGGGACTTTGAACTTTGGACTTTTGAGCTGCAACAAGTAAAGACTTTGGGGAAAAATGAATGTATTTGCTTGTGAAAAGACATGAGTTTTGGGGGGCCAGGGACAGAATGTCGTGGATTGAATTATGAGCAAAACTCATTGAAGCTTGAATTGTGTCTCTCAAGTTTTATGTATTAGAAACTTGGCCCCCATTGTAACTGTAAAGAGGGTGGGAAATCTTTTATGGTAATTGAAAGGTGGAGCCTTGAAGAGTTGGTTAGATTATAAGGCCATGTGGTGGTGAATGGATTAAAAGTGGTGGTTAGGGATGTGGTTATGAGGACTTTAAAAGAGGAGAGAGGAGAGTCTGTCTCAGTCTCACTCTCTTGCTCTCTCTGCTTCCACCATCTTGCAGTGTGAGACCCCTGGTTCACTGTTGCAGCAATCAAATGGACTTTGGACTTTCCAGCCTCAGAAACTGTAAGCAATAAATTTTGTTTTCTTTATAAATCGCCCAGTTGCAGGTATTCTGTTACAGCAACACAAAACGGACTAATATACCACCTAACAACAGCATGATAAACCATATTGCAGGTCATAAAAAGACCTTAACATATTTAAAAATTGAAATAATACAAGTGTGTTCTTTTGACATAATGGAATCACACTAGAAATTATAACAGTAAAACAACAGGAAAACCTCCAGACACTTGGCAATAAAACAACACACTTCCAAATTGCCCATATCTCAAATAGGAAATCTCAAAAGGAAATTGTAAAAATACACAAAACAATAGAAATAAAAGCACAATAGATCAAAATTTATGAGATGAAACTAAAGTAGTGCTGATTGCTCTTTCTAGGACTTACAGTACTATGCTGAATAGAAGTGGTGAGAATGGGCATCCTTGCCATGTTCCTGAATTTAGAGGGAAACCTTTCAGTTTTTCACCACTGATGATTATGTTAGCTGTGGCTTTGTCACATACGGCCTTTATTGGATTGAGGTACATTTCTTTTATATGCAATTGGTTGAAAGTTTTTTTTATTAAAAAATGTTGAGTTTTATTGAATCCTTTTTCTTCATCTATTGAGACAGTCATATGGTTTTGTCCTTTATTCTGTTAATAAGTTATATCACATTTATCGATATTTTTCATAATAAAAACTCTTAACAATTTAGATATAGAATGGATGTATCACAATATAAGGAAAGCCATATATGTTAAGCCCACAGCAAACATTTTTCTTGATGAAAATCTGAAAGAATTTTTCTAAGATTAGGAAAAGAGCAGCTCTCAACAAACCTATTCATCATAATTTTGCAAATGGCCAAAGCTTGTATGTAGACAACTCTAAAGACTCCACCCTAAAACTGTTAGAACTAACAAACAAATTCAGTAAAGTTGAAAGATAATCAACATAAAAAAAACAGTTGTGTTTCCATACGCTACCAATAAACTATCTGAAAAGGAAATTCGGAAATCAATTCTCTTTACAATAGCACCAAAAAGAGTAAAATATCTAGGAATAATCTTAACTAAGGAGGTGAAAGTTTTGTTTACTGAAAACTACAAAACCATTGAAAAAAATTATAGAAGAAACAAATAAATGGAAAGACATTTGTGCTTATTGATTGGAATACAATATTTGTATATATTTATGGGGTCCAAAGTGATGTTATATGTATGTAATGTGGAATGATTGACTCAAGCTAATTAACATATTCATCACTGCAAATGCTTATAATTTATTGCTCCTGTCTAACTAAAACATTGTACCGTTTGACTGACTTCCCTCCTTTCTCCCCACTTCCCAGCCTCTGGTAACCAACATTATGTTCTCTGCTTCCATGTGTGTGATTTTTTTAGATTCCACATATAGTTGAGACCACAAGGTGTTTGTCTTTGTGTGCCTCTTATTTCACTTAGCAAAATGTCCTCCAGGTTCACCCATGTTGTCATAAATGACGGGATTTCCTTTTTTCTCAGAGGCTTAATGATATTCCATTGTGCATACATATGACATTTCCTTTATCCATTCCTCCATTGATGGACACTTAGGTTGATTTCATAACTTGGCTGTTGGGAATAATACTTCAGTAAACATGGAAGTACAGATACCTCTTTGACACATTGATTTTAAATCCTTAACATATGTACCCAGAAGTGGAATTGCTCAATCATATGGTAATTTTATTTTTATTTTTTGAGGAACCTTCATATTGTTTCCCATAATGGCTATATTAATTTGCATTTACATTTCCACCAACAGTGTACTAAGATTCCCTTTTCTCCATATTTTTGCCAACACTTGTTATCTTTGGCCTTTTTGGTAATAGTCATTCTGACAAGTTTAAGGTGATATCTCATCATGGTTTTAATTTTCATTTCCCTAATGGTTAGTGATGTTGAATATTTTTCATGTATCTGTTGGCCATTTGTATATTTTCTTTAGAGAAATGTCTATTCAGGTTCTTTGCTCGTTTTTAATCAGATTATTTGTTTTCTAGCTGTTGAGTTGTTTGAGTCTCTTTTATATTTTGTATATTAATCCTGTCTCAGATTTTTTTTTTTTTTTTTTTTTTTTTTTTTGCTGCTGTAACAGAATGCCGGAGACTGTTTAATTTATAATGAACAGAAATTTCTTGGCTTACTCTGAAAGCTAAGAAGTATAAGATTGAGGGGCCAGCAACTAACAAGGGCCCTCTTGCTTCGTCTTCCCATGGCAGAAAGTGAACATCAAGAGAAAGCAAGAGGGGGGTGGAACTTGTTTTTTATACCAGCACTAATACTACCCATGTGGGTGGAGCCCTCGTGGCCTAATCACCTCTTAAAGGCTTTGCCTCATAATAATGGCAATGAAATTTCAGCATGAGTTTTTGAAACATTTAAACCATAGCATTCTGCCTTTTGTCCCCCCAAACTCAAGTCCTTCTCATGTAAAAAATATTTTTGTTGTTTCTCAATGTTCCTAAAAATCTCAACTCATTCCAGCATTAACTCAAAAGTCCAAAGTATAAAATTTCATCTAAAGCAGATATGTGTGAGACTCAAGGAATGATTCATTCTGAGGAAAATTCCCCTTCGGCTGTGAACCTATAAAATCAAATCAAGTTATATGCTTTTACAGTACAATGGTGGAATAAGAACAGGATAGACATTTCCATTTCAAAAGGGAGAAATAGGAAAGAGGAAAAGAGTAATGGGTCTCAAGCTAGTATAAAATATATCAGGGTGAACAATACTAAATCCTAAGGCTTGAGAATGATTTTCTTTGACTCCTTATCGTGCATTCCATAGACATTGGGACAGGTGTTGAGTCCCCATGGTTTCAGGCATCCCCACCTTTGTAACTTTGATGGACTGAGCCCATGCAGTAGCTCTCATGGGTTGGAGTCTTGTGCCTGCAGACTCCCCTGGCTGGCATTGCACACTGGTAGCTCTACAGTTCTGGGGTCTGGGGTGTGGCCTCGCCCCCACAGCTCTGCTAAGCCTAGTGGTATCTCTCTGCAGAACTCCAATCCCACAGTTTCACTGGGAATTGCCCTAGTGGGTCTCTTTGTGGTGGCTCTACCCCTGCTGCAAGTCTCTGCCTAGGCCCCCAAGTTGCCTGAGACATCCTTTAATATCTAGGTGGAGGAAGCCATACCTCCCCAGCTTCTGCATTCTGTGCACTGCAGAATTAGCACCACCTGGAAGCTGTCAAGGTTCTCAGCTTGTCCTTTTCAGAGCAGAAAGTCAAGTTGCACATGAGCCATAGTTGAGTCAGCCAAGGAATGGAGACTTAAGGTGACCCTGAGCAGTGAGTCCCAAGGACTGGAAGGTACCCTAGGCCTTTCTTTTGACATATTTTTTTCCCCCAGACCTTGGAGCTTTTCACATGTAATTGGAGGGACAGCACTCCAAAGTGCACTTAAGGTCATTCCCCTGCTGTCCTGATGAACAGCCTTTGATTTTGTTCTAGCCATACTAATGTCCTTATCAAGTGGTCACTTGGCCACACCTTTGGTTTCTTGTCCCGAGCATACTCTTTTTTTCTCTGCCACCTGGCAAAACTAAAAATTCTTTAAATCTCTGCATTCTGGGTCAGATTTAAATTGTACATTTTATCTTTAAATTATTAATCTTTTCTCATATCTTATTATATGCAGTTAAAAGAAGTCAACGCAGCAACCTGAATGCTTTGCTGCTCACAAGAATCACCCTTAATGCTCCATTCACAGCAATACAGGTTTTTTTTCTAACATTCACTTAAAAACTGTTTCAGCCTCGACCCATTAGCTAGTTCCAAAGCTGCTTACACATTTTCAGGAGTTTGTTATAGCAACACTTTACTTCTCTGTTACCAATTTTTTATCTTAGAACATTGTTTGCTGCTATAAGAAAATACCTAAGATTGGGTAATTTATAATAAATATAAATTTATTGGCTCACAGTTCTGGAGGCTGGAAAGTCCAAAATCAAGGGGCCAGCATTTGGTAAGAGCTTCTTGCTACATCACTGCATGGCAGAGGCAGAAGGGCAAGACAGAACAAGACAGGGCTGGATTTGCCTTTATTTATATAATATATAATTATATATAATAGAATATAATAATTACTTATTATAATTATTATAAATTTTTTATATAATGAATGTTTTATAATTATATAATTATTATAATTAAAATTATGTATACTAGATGTATTATAATTATATAATTATTCATAATATATAATTATTATATAATGGCACCAATCCCACCCATGAGGGTGAAGCTCTCACCTCTTAATACTTTTACAATGGCAATTAAAATTCGGGATGAATTTTGGAGGGAATAATCATTCAAACAATAGCAAAACCTTTATCAGATGTATGGCTTGAAAATATTATCTCCTCTTTTGTGGGTTGTCTCTTTATTCTGTTAATTTTTTTTTTTATTTTGCTGTTCAGAAACTTTTAGATTAATGTGATCTCATTTGTGTATTTTTGTTGTTGTTGGCTGAGCTTTTGGGGTCAAATCCAAAAATATAATTTCCCAGACTAATATTATATAGTTTTTACCTTATGTTTTCTTTTAGTACTTTTATAGTTTTTAGTCTAATATTAAGGCATTTAATCCATTTTGAGTTAAGTTCTGTGTATGGAGTGAGAAAAGGGTCCAGGTTTATTTTTCTGTATGTGGATGTCCAATTTTCCCAACACCCTTTACTGAAAAGACTGTCCTTTTCCCAATGTGTACTCTTGACAACTTTGTTGAAAAGCAATTGGACATAAATGCATGGGATTATTTTTGAGCTTTCTATTCCGTTCCATTGGTTGATATGTACATTTTTATGTCAGTTTTAATTATTAGAGCTTTGTAATAAAGCTTCAAGTCAGGTAGTGTGATGCCTCAAGCTTTATGCTTTTTGCTAAAGATTGCCTTGGCTATTTAGGGTTCTTGTGGTTCCATATGAATTTTAGAATTTTTTTCTGTTTCTGTAGAAAGTGAATTTGGAATTTTGATAAGGATTGCATTCAATCTGTAGATTTCTGTGGGTAGTATGAACATTTTAACAATATTAATTCTTCCAATGCAAAAACACAAAACAGCTTTGCATGTATTTTTGTTTTCAATTTCTTTAATCAAAATTTTGTAATTTTCAGTGTACAGATCTTTCATCTCCTCAGTTAAATATATTCCTAAATATTTTGCATCTCAATCAGACATCATATATGCTATGGACTGTGTGTGTGTGTATTTACATAAACACAAACATACATACGTATATATGGATATATGCATGTTTGTGAGTCTCTGTGTTTGACCAAGATAATTTGAAACTCTCAAACAATTATCCAATTATTTTAAAACCTGGAAATTTAAAAATAATTAATATTTGCCTTAAAGAAGTATTGAATAGATATTGGGTGATGTTTTCTTTTGCTTTAACAAGTGATTCTATATACATCAATTATAGTCTAAATTTCACAACTAATATGAGCATGTACTTTCTCCATAATGTCTTTGCCCATATTTCATTTTTTGAGTTTCACCAAAATTTCAAGGCATTGTTTGTCTTATAACTTAAGACATAGTGCTCTGATTTTTACTTTAGGATATTTTCTCATAGTTTACAACTTTCTCACTGCTGTATAATATATTCTTTAATACAACACACACATGAGACAACATATCTGATCATTTAGTCAGATATCTGTTCTTCCTGAAAGCATACCAGAATGCAGTTTTGAATGGACTTGAGAACCTAAAACTAGGTGGATGCAGAATTTCCCATGAAAAATAAATGCTTATAAAAGTGAGGACAGATACTAAAAATGCAAACTCCAAAACTAGCAAATTTCATAAGTACAATTTTAAAATCATGCTTCATATTCCACTGCATAACATATATTTCCAGATTATTTTTACTGGTTCTGATTTAATAGACACGAAATGATGATTTTTTCATTTTATGTGTGATAACTGTAAGTAACAATTCCACACATAGCAATGATGATACTATAGGCTACTAGGCCAGGAAACATAAAATAGCAGAGAAGGAAGCTGTTCACTCATATCAAGATCATTATAACTCCTCACAGAGAAGATTTATTTTTCTGTCAAGCTTATCTAGTTTATAAACAACACTGAATACTTATCTAATCAGAATGAATTAATAAGTCTTTTACATTTATTAGAAGATATTCCCAACCAGGACTACGTGCTGTTGTACTCTTCAGGAGGAGTCACATTAAGTAACGCTGCTGAAAGTCAAAAAGCAAAAAAAATTAATAAATAAACATATTGTGCCATATGAGCAGAAATTTAGGCATTCATGCAAAATATAGGATTATCAAAAGGTTGGAACAAACCAAACCATTAGAACTCAAATGGGAATCCAATTTCAGGAGAAATTTCATCCTACCAAATTCAGCAACTAAGGAGGAAAATATAAAGTATTTTGTCTCACGCCTTTGAGCTGTCAGAAGTGACAGAATGATGAGGCATATGATTGACAAAGAACATCAAACTGGGTTATGAAATAAAGCTAGCTGTTCCCTGGAATATACATAAATTAGCGTTTGGCAATAGAATACATTTAATAATGAAAGGCATTCCAAAAATGATAACAGTGAAAACAGTTATATAGGATGCCAATTAAATTTTGCAAATAGGATCGCACATCCTTCTTGAAATAGGTTCAGTTCACAGTTGTACTTAAAATATAGCAAATATATTCCTTAACTGAAGTAAGGTGTCAAACTGAAATAGCATGATAAAGAATGTGAGTGCCTACCAATGAAGTGGCAGTGGAAATGAAGGGATGGAGACACAATCCAAAAAGAGGGTTGATGAAATTTACATACCAACCAAAAAATAGCAATATTTAGTCTTTGGAAATCAAATAGAAATTTACTCGAACAGCCTTATTATGAGACACATTATTCTCACTAAAGCCCAAGGTAAAAATAAAAATATATTGAATAAATTCAATAAAAACAATGTATTGATATAACCTTTCATATTAAAAGAAAAGAATACTATTTTCAAAAATATTTTTGCAGGACTAGTTGGTTAGCTCAATTGATTAGAGTGTGGTGCTGATGAAACCAAGGTCAAGGGTTCGGATCCCTGTATACTGGCCAGCCACCAAAACAATACATATATTTTTTTTTTTTTTTTGAAAAAATACTAAATGTCTTTTTCTAAGTAAAACAGAGTCATGTGGTTGTACTAATATACCATATCTATCAAATGTCAAGAATAAAAAAAAAGAATCCTGTAAATATCCAGAGACAGAAAAACATTTACCTGCCAAGGATGAATTATCAGACTGGTCTAATTGGCTCTGAACCACTGCAAAAAGAAAAGTTGTCAGAAAAATTTAGACAGAATTTTGAGGGATTCTGTAATGCAAAAAAAAAAAAA
>NW_007730961.1:13438-15291 GCF_000696425.1 Galeopterus variegatus | reverse complement strand
AAAAAAAAAAAAAAAAAAAAAAAAAAAAGGGCGAGCTGGAAACATGCTTACAGTGGTAGAATTTGTCAATGATGGAATTTTAAATGTTTACTCATTTGAAAGATAAAAATTTTAAAATTAAAAGTAGGTGGAGCTTCAATCTTAAACTAGAGAAAGGAGAGCAAACTAAACACAAAGTAAACAGAAGAAAGGAAATAACATGGATCACCATGGAAACCAATAAAATAAAAACAGAAATGCAATATAGAAACTCAATAAAACAAGAAGTTATTTTTAAAAAGTTCAACAAATTTGATTAACATATAACAAGATTGGTTAGAGAAAAAATTCAGAGAACATGATTCACCAATATCAAGGACTGAGAGAAATAATACTGCTATATGTTCTAAGGATATTAAACATATAAGATAATATGATGAAGAAACAAATTTCTGCTAAAAATGACAGCTTACTTGAAATAGGCAAATTATTTGAAAGACACAAACCAACAAAGACAACTCAAGAAGAAATAGATAAACCGAATAGTGCTATATTTATGAGAGAAATTAAAGTTGTAATTAAAAACCTTCCAAAATATGCTTTTCACTTCACAGATGTGCAGTGAACAACCAGAGAAAAGATAAACAAACTACAAATCTGTGATTTTTTTCTTGAAGACTTTAGAGAACTGAGCATTTCCTTACCTGAAGCATACATGATCCTGATATGACACGTAAGCCAGGAAGATTATTTAGATAAACATTTTTAATGATTTGCTAAAGATCATCTGTGTGCTACCGTGGGCATGTAAAGCCCATGGAGGCTTCAGACAAAGCAGCAGTTGCAACCACTTGCAGGCTTTTTCCCAAGAATCCTGCCAGTCCTTCATAAGAAAGATCAGGGAGAATCCTGTGAAGACTTACCTTGTGGTGCTGTCTGGGGAAGGGGAAGAGCAGAGTCCTCTGCTAAAGTTAAGCCCAGATCCATGTCCCCATCTCCCCTGGGCTGGGGGAAGCATTAATTTACAGAGAGATGAGCAACAAAATCTGTCATATTAGAGCACTGGTGGAAACTAATTGCATCCGGGAGAAGAAAGGGGGATTAGGTAAAAAACAAAAACAAAAACCACAACTCTGTTTTGGGGGGAAGCACATAGATTTTATGTATTAACCATTGTTTCTATTCATTTATTTTTAGTTGACACAGAATAATTGTACAATTCAGCCATAGAAAAGAATGAAATTTTGCCATGTGCAGCAATATGGGTGAGCCTGGAGGACATTATGTTAACTGAAGTAAACCAGGCACAGAAAGACAAAAACCACATATGTCTCACTTGTATGTGGAATCTAAAAAAGTTGATGTCATACAAGTAGAAAGTAGAATAGTGGTAACCATTTTTTAAAAAATTTTCCTATATTATGATACATCTAGAGGCTTGCTGACCAGGGAGGGACTGCCCCTCTCAGGATTAGCCGATTCCTTGAGATAGCAAAAAACTTGCCTGTGAGTGCAACTTTCTACACAAACTAACCAATGAAGAGCCCACACCCCCCATCTGTCTTCTTTGTAGGGGGTTCACATTTCAGGCCAGGTATCAGAAAACTAGGAACAACCAGACTCTATACCCCAGATCTCCATGGAAATTATTCAAATTAGCCAGTCTTAAACCTGCTTGCCCTCCCTACCCTGCCTTGTCTATTCCTTCCCACCAAAACCACAGTAAAGGCTATTACCTGCAGTTCTTGTCTCTTCTGTCTCCTGACTGACACTGGCACTTATCCATGCCCGCCCCCCCCCCCCCCCCCCCCCCCCCACCCCCCCCGCGAGAACACCACACCCCCCCCCCCACAAACCCCCCACCCCCCCCCCCC
>NW_007730961.1:5557-13404 GCF_000696425.1 Galeopterus variegatus | reverse complement strand
CCCCCCCCCGGCACACACACACACCTTGGCATGGCATGTAACTTACTCTTGAGATCTGTGTGTATAATAAGCTATCTTTTCAGCGGCAATTGTATACTAATCTGTTGACCACACCATACTTGAATAATAATAAAACCTACATTTTAAAACAATTTGTTAGGCTCAGTACTACAGCTGAAAGGAGGGGCAGAAGCACTTTTGAAAGACAAAACCCTAAAACTGAATTTTATTATAACAATTCTGACGGGTGAGAGGTGGTATCTTATTATTGTTTTAATTTGTAGTTTCAGAAGACATAATTAGTTTGAACAACTTTAGCTGTGCTTAATAGTCATTTGGAAAATTTCTTTGGTGACATGTCCATTGAAATATTTTGCCCACTTTTTATTTAGATATAATTCACATACTATAAAATTTATCATTTTAAAGTGTACAATTCATTTTTTTTTGGTTTTTTCAAAACGTTGTGCAACCAAAACAACTATTTCGTTCCAGAACAATTTCATAACCATTCACATCCCCACCTCCATAAACAAACTTCCTATCCATTAGCAATCGCTCCCTATTGTTCACTCCTCCCAGGCTCAGAAAACCAATAATCTGCTCTCCATCTCTATGACTATTCTAGATATTTAATATAACTGGAATCATGCAATATATGATATTTTGTGTCTGCCTTTTTTCACTTAGCAAAAAGTTTTCAATGTTTATACATGTTGTATCATGTATTAGTACATGATTTTTATGCCTAAATAATGTTCCGTCATATGGCGATAGCACATTTTGTTTATTCATGCATCAATTGATGCACATTTGGTTTTTTTCCACTTTTTGGCTATTATGACTAATGCTGTATAAACATTCATATATGAGAGGACTCCAAAAAGTTCATGGAGAAAAGGAATTAAAAGATAAAAATAAAAAATATGAATTTTATTTCTCAACATAAGCTCCATCAAGTTCAAGGCACTTTAGTAAACAATGATGCCAGCCATTTAGTTCATCTCTAAAGAACTGAGGATCCTTGTAAATTTAACCATGTCAATACAGTCTTTTTTTTACATTATTAGCTGAAGATAAATGGGTGCCCTTCAAAGTTTTTTTGAGATCAACTACATTGTATAACGATAAATTTTTTAAAAAATTAAAAATTAAAAAAAATTTTTGAAATTAGGAAACAAAAAGAAGTCAGAAGGAACAAAATCAAGACTGTAAGATAGATGCCTAATGATATTCCATAGAAAGAAATCTTGAAAGTAACTGCAGTGCTTACACTACTTAAATATGGAACACCTCAAAAACTGGTAGAATCTGTGTGTCTTCAGGACAATCTTGTGGAGATGTTGTTCTCTGAGGATTAAGACTTGATGATGGCAGCTGTATCTTAATTTCCTGATTTGCTCTAGTATAAAAGAAACTGCACACTTGCTTTGAATTCATGTTAGGAACAAATAAATAAATAAATAAATGATGATGTTAAAAACAAAGAACAAAACCAACAAACAAAAAAACTCTCACAAAAATGCCCTCATTTGATGAGAGAAATGAGCAGGAGCATTGACCTGGTGAGGAAGGACTTGCTAGTAAAGCTATTCCAGGTGTTTTTCTGCTACAGCTTTGGCTAACTTTCTTAAAACACTTTCATAATAAGCAGATGTTATGACACTTTGGCCCTTTAGAAAGTCAACAAGCAAAACACCTTGAATATTCCAAAAAATTGTTGTCATAACCTTTGCTCTTGACTGGTTTACCTCTGCTTTGACTGGCCTGCAACTGTCTCTTGGTAGCCATGATTTTGATTGTGCTTTGTCTTCAGAATTGTACTGGGAAAGCCATGTTTCATCTCCAGTTGCAATTCTTTATAGAAATTCTGCAGGATCTTAATTACATTTTTTAAAAAATTTCCATTGAAAGCTCTTCTCTTGTCTGCAGCTTATCTAGGCACAAGAATTTTGGCATCCATTGAGTTGAAAATGTGCTCAACTTTAGTTTTTCCATCAGAATTGTACAAGGTGAGTCAATTGAGATATCTGTGGTATTGGCTATTGTTTCTGCTGTTAGTCAACAGTCTTCTTCAGTCAGAGCATGAACAAGATGAATTTTTTTTACTCACAAATTGATGTGGATGGTCTGCCACTGCAGGCTTCATCTTCAACATCATTTCATCCCATCTTACAACAAATTATCGATTTGTAAACTGTTGATTTCTTTGGGTCATGTCCTCGTAAACTTTCATAAAGCATCAATGATCCACCATTCTTCCACCAAAGCTTCCCCATAAATCCGATATTTGTTCTTGCTTCAATTTTGACAGAATTTATATTGTTCTGATAAGGGCTCTTTTCACACCGAGTCTTACCCTTCTTAATGCTTCAAACTAGATCTGATCCTGTTCAGACACATTACATTGAGTTAGTATGAGTTTATTTTGGTGCAAAATAATCTTGAAATCCACACATACTTTTTTTATAAGATGTATTTTCCATGAATGTTTCGAAGACCTCTCGTACAAGATTTTGTGTAATTATGTTTTTAATTCTTTTTTACATATACCTAGGAGTGGAGTTGCTGAGTCCTATGTTACCTCTATGTTAAACCTTTTGAGGAACTGCCAAGATTTTTTTCAAATTGACTGCATCATTTTATTCCCAACAGCATATATGTGAGTTCCAGTGTTTCTAAGTCCTTGCCAAGGTTTGTTATTGTCCATCATTTTTATTATAACTATCTTAGTGATGTGAAGTGTTATCACATTGTGGGTTTAATTTGCATTTCCCTAATGGCTAATGATATCAAGTATCTTTTCAGGTTCTTATTGACATGTTTATATCATTTTCAAAAAAATGCTTATTTAAAACAATTTCCCATGTTTAATGGGGTTATCTTTTTATTATTGAGTCATAAGAATTTTTTATATATTTGAGATACTAGACCTTATAACTAAAAATATGAACTAATTCCTTTAAATAAAGAAACAGAAATTCTGTTGGTTCAGGTTCTCTAGATAACCCTGAATAATACAGTAACTTTTGAAGCATAAAAGATTTTTAACATTTTGATGAAGTCCATTTTTTTCTTTTTTTCTGAGTGTGCTTTTTGTGTCATGTCTAAGAAACTGTTGCTGTGTCCACGGTAATGACAATATAAACCTATGTTTATTTTTTCTTCTAAGAGTTTTAGCTCATAAATTCAGATCTTTGATAAATTTTGAGTTGATCTTTGTACAGGATGTGAGGTAAAAGTTCAAATTCATACCACTGCATGTGGATATCTAGTTGTTCCACTGCCACTTGTTGTTGGAAAGATCTCTTGTTACCCATTAAATCTTGGCAACTTTGTTATGAAGGGCTTTGAATTTTGTCAGTGTTTTTTTCTGTCTTTGTTGAGATGATCATGTGAGATTTTTTTTCATCATTCTATTAATCTGGTATGTTACTTTAAATACTTTTCTTATTTTGAGGCAATTCTGCATTCCTAGGATGAATCCCAGTTTCATGGTGCATCATTCTTCATACATGTTTTTGGATTTATATAATTGCTTGTATTTTTTTGCAAATTTTTTTATTTGTGTTCATAAAAATAATTATCTGTAGTTTTCTTGTGAAGCCTTTGCCTGGTTTTGGTTTCCCTTTAATACTGTACTCATAGAATGGGTTGCAAAGTCTTTTTTCCTATTTTTAGATGATATTATGAGGATTGGTATTAATACTTCTGCAAAAGTTTTTTGTAGGAAGTCTTTTTTGGGTTAATAATTCAATATCTTTACTTGTTATATATCAGTTATGATTTTCTATTTTTCTTGCCTTAATTTTAGCAATCTATGTCTTGGTAGGAATTTGACCATTGCATCAAAATTATCAAATTGCCTGACATAAAATTATTCATAAAAGTCCCTTGTAATTCTTTTTATTTCTTTGAGGTCTTTAATACTGCTTCTTTCATTTTGATTTTAGTTAATTTGGATCTTTTTTTCTTGGTCAATCTCGCTAAAGTTTTGTCAATTTTGTTGATCTTCATGGAGAACCAGCTTTTGTTTCACTAATTTTCTTTATTGTTTTCAGTTTCCTATTTCATTAATGTCTGTTCTAATATGAAACTTTATACAAGCTGCAAAATAATCCTCATTTACCCCTTCCTCCAACACCCAGTCACAACCATTCCACTCTCTGCTTCTCTGAGTTTAACTATTTTACATGCCTCGTATAACTGGGATCATGTAGTATTTGGCCATCTGCGACTGTTTTATTTCACGTAGCATAATATCGTTTACCTTCATCCATGTTGTCACATGTGGCAGGATTTCCTTTCTTTTTTAAGACCATAATATTCTATTGTATGCATATACCACATCTTCTTTATCCATTCATCCATTGATAGACATTTAGGTTGTTTCCATATCTTGGCTATTGGGAAAAATGCTGCAATAAATGTGAAAGTGCAGATGGTCTCTCCAAGATCCTGGCATCAATTTATTCAGATATATACCCAGAACTGGGATTGCTAGATCATATGGTAGTTTATTCCTAATTTTTGAGGAATCTCCACACTATTTTCCATAGCCAAAGCACCATTTTACATCCCAACTAAAAATGCACAATGATTCCAATTTCTCCACAACTTCACCAACACTTGTAATGTTTTATTTTTTAAATAACAGTCATCCTGACTGATGTGAGATGATAATTCATTGTAGTTTTGATTTGCATTTCCCTTATGATTAGTGATGTCGAGCATTTTTTCATGTACCTGTTGGCTGTTTGTATGTCTTCTTTGGACAAATGTCTATTTAAATTCTGAGTCCATTTCTTAATCCCATTATTTGTTTTTATTTACTTGTTTGTTTTAACTATTCAGTTGTAAGAGTCTCCTATATGTTTTAGAGATAAACCTTTTCTCAGATAAATGGTTTACAAATATTTTCTTCTTTTTTATAGGTTTTCTTCTCACTTGATTATTTCCTTTTCTCTGCTGAAGAGTTTTAGTTTGATACAGCCCCAATTGTTTGTGCTTTTGGTGTGATATCCAAGAAATCACAACCAAAAAAGCCATAAAGTTTTGCTTTATGTTTTCTTCTAGGAGATTTATGGTTTCAGGGTTTACATTTAAGTCTTTAATGTATTTTGAGTTTATTTATGTGTATGATGTTAGATAGGGGTCCAATTTTATTCTTCTGCACTTGAATATTCAGTTTTCCCAGTATCATTTATTGAAGTGACTATCCTTCCCCCAGTGTGTATTACTGGCACCCTCGTGGAAGGTTGGTTGACCTTATATGCATGGGTTTATTTTTGGACTCTGGTTTCTTTTCCATTGGCCTATATGTCTGTCCTTTTGCTAGTACCATACTATTTTAATTACTGTAGCTTTAAAATACATTTGAATTGAGGAAGTGTGATATAATCAGCTTTCTTCTTATTTCTCAAAATTGCTTTGACTATTTTGGATATTTTGCAGTTTTATATAAATTTTAGAATTGTTTTTCATTTCTGTAAAAAAGGCATTGGGATTTTGATAGAGTTTGCACTGAATCTCTACATTGTTGTGGGTAGTATAGACATTTTTAAAGCCTTTCATTAGCTAAACTAAATAGGAATAAAAGAGAGAAGACTATAAATAAAATGAAACACAAAAGAGAAGAAATTATAACTGATACCACAGAAATACAAAGGATCATAAAAGATAACTATGAAAACTACACACTAACAAGTTAGAAAACTTAGAAGAAATAGATAAATTTATAGACACGTACAACCTATCAAGACCAAATCATGAAGAAATAGAAAATCTGAACAAACCAACAATGAGTAAAGAGATTGGGTCAGTAATAAAAAGTCTCCCATTGAAGAAAAGCCAAAGACCTGCTGGTTAAACTGCTGTATTCTAAGAAACATTTAAAGAAACAACTTATACCAATTATTTTCAAACTTTTCCAAAAAGCAAAGAGAAAGGAATACGTCCAAACATTTCTTTTATGAGGCTATCATTAAACAGATACTAAAGTCAGACAAAGGCATCACAAGAAAAATTACAGGTCAATATCTTTGATAATAATAGATGCAAACTTCCTTAGAAGAATACTAGCAAACCAAATTCAACAGCACATTAAAAGAATCATTTATCATCATCAAGTGGAATTTATCCTAGCAATATAAGGATGGTTCAACATATGCAAATCTATAAATGTGATACACTACATTAAAAGAATAAAAGGCAAAAACCATATCATCATTTCAATAGATTTAGAAAAAGCATTTGACAAAATGCAACACTTTTTCATGATAAAAACTCAACAGATTGGGTAAAAAGTTGAAAGGTTTTTTTCTAATATCAGGAACAAGACAAAGATGCCCATTCTTTCCACTTCTATTCAGTGTAGTATGGGAAGTCCTTGCCAGAACAATTAGGCAAGATAAACAAATAAAAGGCATCCAAAGAAAAAAGGAAGAAGTGAAATTGTTCCTGTTTGCTTATTACATGTCTTTATATATAAAAAACCCTAAAAGACTCCACCAAAAAACTGTTAGAACTAATACACAAATATAGTAATGCTTCAGAATATAAAATCAATACTCAAAAATTAATAATGTCTCTATACATTTAGTAAAAAGCTATCTGAAACAGAAATGAGTAAAACAATTCCATGGCTATGCAGGGCATTAAATTTGTCACCAACTCTTACATTCATGGTGCACGTGGTTGATCAATAATTTTCCTTCCAATAAAACTTGCATTTTCCTTTTTTAAAAACCTGAAAATACTTATCTCCTATATTCATTTACTAAACAAATATTCATTGAGCTCCAATTATGTACCAGGCATAGTTTAGGTATTGGCATTATACATAAGATTATAAGTACATATTCAAAGTACATATTCAAATGTACAAAGGTACTTCAAAAAGTTCTTGAGAAGAATATAATTAAAAGATCATATGAATCTTTCCATGAACTTTTGAGGACTCCTCGTATATGTGCATGTATCATAATATATCTGTCTTCTATAGATTAATATCTAATATTGTTTAATTTAAAAATATTTTGAAACCCCATAAAAATTCTAGCAGTAGTCTATTTTAAACTTGTGTTTTTGAGTGAATTTCAAGAAATGAGGATGTTTGAGTCTAAGGATATGCACAGACTACTTTCTGGTTTATTTTATAAAACTACCTTAAGAAAAAAGAAATAGATCGTGACTCCCAAAATTAGAGAGGGGGCAAGAGAGAGAGAGAGAATATTTATTCTGCTTGTATGTAAAATAATTATACTTCTTTGCTTTTGAATTATTAGTAATGAGGTTGACATTTGCATTTGTTTACTATGACTTATTTCTTCATATCCATTGCTTATTTTCCTATTGCTTTATGACTGTTATGTAAAATATTTTTATACCCTTTGTTGACATATATTTTGTAAAAAGATTTCCTAAAGTTTTAGTTTGTATGTTATCCATGTTTGCTGTATTCTACATTGTTTTATTGTTAAGAGATATTTAATGTTTCTATACAGAAAAATTCTTTATCTTTTCTCGTATTCCCCAGTAAATTATGTTGAATTACAATATAACTGCATCAACATTGTCAGATTTAAACATTTTGAATTAATATTATTTTACCTAATTTTTACTGATAAGTACCTAAAATCTTTAATTTTGATGCTAATTACATATTTTTCCTATTTTAATGACATTGTAAGATGGCATAGAACACATAATAGTCTTGCCGACTTTCATTCTATCAAATAGGTCAGATATCCTGGAAGTTTCTTTTCTTTTTTTTTTTAACTATATTTTATTTATTTATTTATTTATTTATTTTTTGAATTTTTATTTTGTCAATATACAATGTAGTT
>NW_007730961.1:0-380 GCF_000696425.1 Galeopterus variegatus | reverse complement strand
ACTAGGTGGGGCTATTGAGCCTTGCAAAGGGTTCCCGCAGGGTGTGTAATTATTGTTATTTTTTTTTCGGAGACTCCGCCTCCTTTTTCCGGACCCCTCCCCACTCTGTGCGCTCAGAACAGGGCTGAGGCGTGTCTTCTGCAAACCTCATCTTTCAGCTGAGACATCAAAGCTGTGCCGTGCCCTGCCCTGCCCAGAAGGTGTCTAGTCTCTCCAACTGCAGGGTGTGAGCTCCTTGGGGGAGGGTCCCACAGCACATAGTTCCTCTTTGACTCTCCCCAGCACAGGTCGCCCGGGGCGCCCTCTGGGAGTGCTCTCCGGCAGCTTCAATCCAGCTCCAGAGCACTCCGGGCTCCCCTCTCCCAACCAGAAATCAGTTA
>NW_007730960.1:169002-174594 GCF_000696425.1 Galeopterus variegatus | reverse complement strand
CTTGGGCACTCTCAGGAGTCCTCCTCTGTGTCGGCCCCAAAACCTTGAACCTGCTGCCACTGGTTTGTCAATGTAGGATCGTTGTTGTTGAAAGAATTATTCACCTTTTGTTGCTCTTGGAAATGCAATCAATACTCTGGTATCACAGCGCACGGCTCACAGGATCGTGCTGTCTCCTGTCACGGCCGCTCCAGACCCGTCGCCATCTTAGAACCCTCTGACCTTGTTCCTTGCTTTCTGATTTCCTGTTTGTTTTCTGTGTTTGTTGGTTCTTTAGGATGTAGACAGCCTTTTCGTTTGTTTGTTTTCTCTTCATGTATGCCATTTTTATTATACTAGTGGGTTTAGGTTTTTCTTGGGTTTTTATGGCAGTGGTGGTTATTTTTCAGGAACCAAACCCAGTACTCCTTTGAGAATTTCTTGTAAGGGTGGTAGGGTGGTGGTGAACTCCCACAGTTTTTGTTTGTCTGAGTAATATTCTATTTGCCCTTCATTATGGAAGGATAGCTTTGTAGGGTAGAGTGTTCTTGGCTGACAATCTCTGGCTTTTAGTATTTTGAATATATCCTCCCATTCCTTTCTGGCNTCTCATATTCTCTCTTTGTCTTTGAGTCTTGCCAATTTGACTATAACATGTCTTGGAGAAGACCTTTTTGGGCTGAACACGTTTGGAGATTATTGAGCTTCCTGGATCTGAAGATCTGTGATTTTTCCTATACCTGGGAAGTTTTCTGCCAGTATTTTCTTGAATATGTTTTCAATGCAATCTCCTTTGTCCTCCCTTCTGGGATACCCATGACTCAGATATTTGAGTGCTTTAAGTTGTCTGATATGTCTCTCAGATTTTCTTCAATGCCTTTGATTATTTTTTCTTTTCTTTCTTTCTTTCTTTTTTTTTTTTGGTGGCAGCCTCCACAGCCAGAGCCTCCCCGGCCGCCTCTCGCCACCCCTGGCGCTCCTCACTCCTGTTCGTGCCGCATCCTGCTCAGTCTCTCTTTGACTCGCGGTTCCAGCTGGTGCCCAGGGCCAGGGAGATGACAGCCCTCTCCCCGGCAGATACTGCTGTTGCCGGACCCCAAGTCTCGGTGGCAGGGCTGCGCAGCCTGGCCCAGCACTGAGGGCAGCAGCTGCTGGGCCGTGTGCCGAGTGGCGGCCACTCCAGGCGGCTTCTTCATGGGGAGGATTTTGCAAATTTCACAAAATGGTGCACACTCCAAACCTCAGTGCATGTATTCTGAGAGTCCCCTTCAAGGTCTCAGCAATCCTTCAGAGCAATCCACCTGGGTAGTAACAGCTACCCCCAGCACAAGCAAGGACACCAGAGATTCTGACTCACCATCAGGCTTTCTGAGTTCCTCTTCTTGCTGGTGGCCTCTGGGATCCTACCGGCACGGGGTGTGGGCGGTTCACCCCCTTTCTGCCGCCATGTTTCCTCTTCTAGGTGCTGTTTTAGCTGCTGGTTCACATCAATGAAATAAGCAGGTGCAGATCCCTGCCCTTGTGGAGCTTGTTTTTGTAGGCCAGTGACTCTGCTGTATGTTACTTCACATCAGTCCTTTTTCTTAGAGCCATCGCCATGGTCCTTTAGTGTTCCTGAGCAAGGGCCTGCTGCTTGATGCACACAGAAGCTAGTACCATGGTACTGATTTTTGTGAAATGAAAAGGCTTTATTGTGAGGTCAACCAACAGGGAAACAGGAGGCAATGCTCTCACATCTGTCTCCTGGAACCAGTATATAACATAAACATTCTAAGGTGAAAATAGTGTATCTGAGAGCCATAGAGAAACAAATAAGAAAGGAAAGTGATGGGAACAAATGTAATATCAGGAATAGTTGCATGTATAAATAGAAGAAAACTTTGCTGCTGAGTGTGCAGGTTGAAAGAGACAAATGAAAAGGAAATAAAATTAAAGGGGACTCATAGATAAATCCTGCCAGCAGGTGTAAATAAAATTCTAAAGAAATTCTAGAAGCACCCAAACCTCCAAGCAGCAAATAAAAAAATAAAAAGTTACCTACAAAGTATTTGTGGGTGGGGGGAGAGGTAAAAAAATCATATTACTTCTCCATGACATTAAATACCACAATACAAGGTATCCAAATAGTGTCAAAAGAAAAATACTATGAGTAAAGAATTTTATACCTAGCCAAGCTATTATTAATATTACTCATGAAAGCATCAGAAAGACTTTCTTAGATATACAGGTGCTCAGAAAGCACATCTGCACCCTTATGCCCATCATGAAAACATTAGTCAATAAAGCATTTCATCCAAGTAATCCCAAAATGTTGTTCCATAGACAAGCCATATCAGAATCCCCCAGAAAAGACTAAAAAATATACATCTAAGATTTCTACATAGTAAATTGAGGGTAGAGTCCAAGAATCTATTATTAAAAGCTCTCTGGCTAATATATTACATGACAGTTTGCCACTTTTCCAGCTAGGAGAAAAATCAACCAAAATAAATATTCAAATACAGAAAAGTGTGTGATAAAATGTAGTTTAAAAAGCAATGACTATCAAGACTTAGAAATTATCTCTAAAATTGTTTTATCAGCATATTATTAAATGGAATTCAAAGGTAAAAAATAATTCTTGAATGCTAACACACATAACACTGAGAAAATTTTCTGCCTTTTTTTTTATTGGTTATGAACATTCATGAGATACAAAGCTGATTGTCAACCCTCATACCCATGATGTGAGGGCCAGATTCATACTGGCAGCATACTGATCACCATAAATTGCATTTGTACCCCATGTCCCCTACCCAATTATCCCCCCCTCCACTTTGTAGTTCAAGGAATATTCTCTCCCTCTGCAAGTCCAATGCACTACTGTGGTCTTTCTTACCTTCCTTCTTTCTCTCTTAGCTCCCACATATGAATGAGAACATGTGGTATTTATCCATCTGTGCTTTGCTTATTTCACTAAACATAATTTTCTGTAGGCTCATCCATGTTGTTGCTAATGGGAGTATTTCATTCTTTTTATGGCAGAGGTGTATAAATTTTTTTTTTTATTCCATGATGTATAAATAACACAGTTTCCTTATCCAATCATCCATTGATGAACATTTAGGTTGGTTCCACATCTTGGCTATTGTAAACAGAGCTGTGATGAACATGGGAGTGCAGATATCCCTTCAACATGATGATTTCTATTCCTCTGGGCATATACCTAGAAGTAGGATTGCCAGATCATATGGAAGATCTATCCCTAGTTGTTTGAGAAAACTCCATACTGTTTTCCAAAGTAGTTGTACTAACTTACAGTCCCATCAACAGTGTAGGAGCAATCCCTTCCATCCACACCCTCATCAGCATTTGTTATTCACTGTCTTTTTGATTATAGCCAGTCTAACTGGGGTAAGATGATATCTCAATATAGTTTTAATTTGCATTTCCCTGATGACTAGTGATGTTGAGCATTTTTTCATATACTTGTTGGCCACTTGCATGTCTTCCTTTGAAAAATGTCTATCCAGCTCCTTTGCTCATTTTTCATTTGGATTATTTGGTTTTTTTACTGTATAATTGCTAGAGTTTCTTGTATATTATGGATATTAATCCCTTGTCAGAAGCATAGTTAGCAAAAATTTTCTTCCACTCTGTAGGTTGCCATTTCACTCTCATGATTGCTTTCTTTGCTGTGCAGAAGCATTTTAGTTTGATATAGTGCCATTTGTTTATTTATATATTTTTCTTTTGCTGCTTGTACTTTCAGGCTGATGGCCATAAACTGTGTGCCCAGACCTAGTTGCTGAAGTGTTTCAACTATATTTTCCCTTAGGAATTTTATAGTTTTAGGCCTTAAACTTAAGTCTTTAATCCGTTTCGAGTTGATTTTAGTATATAGTGAGAAATGCTTGTCTAGTTTCATTCTTCTGCATGTGGATATCCAGTTTTCCCAGCATCACTTGTTGAAGAGGCAATCTTTTCCCCAGTGTAGATTTTAGTGGCCTTTTTCCAATATCAGATGGCTGTAAGCCTGAGGGATGATTTCTGGGTTCTCAATTCTGCTCCACTGGTCTGAGAGTCTACATTCATGACACTACCATCCTGTTTTGGTTACAATAGCTTTGTAGTACAATTTGAAGTCGGGTAGCATTATGTCTCTGGCTTTCTCTTTTTTGCTCAGGATTGCTTTGGCCATTCAGGGTCTTTTGTTGTTCCATATGAAAGTTAAGATTTTTTTTTTCCATTTCTGTGAAGAATGTCATTGCTATTTTGATGGGGATTGCACTGAATCTGTAGATTGCTTTGGTTAGTATAGACATTTCTACAACATTAATTCTTCGAATCCAAGAGCATGGAATATCTTTCCATCTTCTTGTGTCTTCTTTAATTTATTTCAGTAGTGGTTTGTAGTTCTTATTGTAGAGGTCTTTTGCCTCCTTGGTTAAACTGATCCTTAGTTATTTTATTTTTGTGTGTGACAATTGTAAACGGGCTTATTTTCTTTCTCTTTCTGTTTGTTCATTATTTGAGTATATAAATGCAATTGATTTTTAGACATTTACTTTGTATCCCACAACCAAAGTTATTAACCTGCTCTAGGAGTTTTTTGATAGCATCTTTAGGTTTTTCTATATATAGTATCTGTCATCTGCAAATAGAGACAGTTTGAGTTTGTCTTTTCCAATCTGGATTCCCTTTATTTCTTTCTCTTGCCTGATTGCTCTGGCAAGTACCTCCACTTAAACTGAAGTGGTGAGAGTGGGCATCCTTGTCTTGTTCTTGCTCTTAAGGGAAAGCTCTCAGTTTTTCCCCATTGAGAATAATACTGGCAGTGGTCTTGACATAGATCGCTTTTATTGTGTTGAGAAAGTTTCCTTCTATACCTAATTTGTTGAGAGTCTTTATCATGAAGGGATGTTGAATTTTGTCAAATGCTTTTTCAGCATCTATTGAGGGAATCATATGGTCTTTGTCCTTGAGTTTGTTTATGCGATGTATCACATTTCTTGACTTTTGTGTGTTGAAACATCCTTGCATCCCTGGGATGAATCCCACTGGATCATGGTGTGTAATTTTTTAATTTGTTGCTGTATTGTGATTGCTAATATTTTGTGGAGGATTTTTGCATCTGTGTTCATCAAGGACATTGGCCTGTAATCTTCTTTTATTGTTGGGTCTTTATCTGGTCTTGGTCTCAGAGTAATGTTGGCTTCATAGAATGAGTTTGGGAGAGTAGCTTCTGTTTCAATGTTTTGGAATAATCTCACATTGAGAATTGGTATTAACTCGTCCTTAAAAGTATGATAGAATTCAGTTGTAAAGCCATGCAGATCTGGACTTTTCTTTCATGGAAGATTGCTGATTACCGATTCAATCTTGTTGCTTCTTATTGGTCTATTCAGGTTTCCTGTCTCTTCTTGGTTCAGTCTTGGTAGTTTGCATGTGTCTAGAAACCTATCCATATCTTCCAGATTTTCATATTTGTTGTCATACAGTTGTTTATAATAGTCTCTACTAGTTCTTAATATTTCTGTGCTATTGGTTTTAATGTCTCTATTTTATTTCTGATTCTTGTTATTTGGGTCTTTTCTCTCCTTTTTTTTTTTTTTTTTTTTTTTTTTTTTTTTT
>NW_007730960.1:110301-168002 GCF_000696425.1 Galeopterus variegatus | reverse complement strand
TTTTTTTTTTTTTTTTTTTTTTTTGTTAACCTAGCTAATGGTTTGTATATTTTATTTATCTTCTTGAAAAACCAGCTTTTTGTTTTGTTGATCTTTTCTATTCTTTTTTGGTTCTGTATGTCATTTAGTTCTGCTCTGATCTTTATTAGTTCTTTCCTTCTACTACTTTGAGGTTTCGTTTGTTGTTGTTTTTCAAGTTCTTTGAGTTGGACTGTTAGGTCGTTTATTTGAAGTCCTTCTGTTCTTTTGATTTAAGCATTTATTGCAATAAATTTGCCTCTTCATACTGCTTTTGCAGTACCCCACAAGATTTGGTATGATGTATCTTTATTTTCATTAGTTCCAAGAAAATTTTCATTTCCTGTTTAATTTCTTCTTGGGCCTGCAGGTCATTCAGGAGCATGTTGTTTAGTTTCTGTGTATTTGTATAGTTTCCAGAGTGTTCCTTATTAATAATCTCCAGTTTTAGTCCATTGTGGTCTGAAAAGTTACTTGGAATGAAGTCAATTTTTTAAAATTTGTTGAGACTAGATTTGTGACCTAGTATGTGGTCTATCCTAGAGAATGTTCCATGAGCTGATGAGAAGAAAGTATCTTCTTTAGTTGTTGGGTGAAATGTTCTGTATGTATCTGCCAGGTCCAGTTAGTCTTGGGTATAGACTAAATCCTGTGTCTCTTTGTTGATTTGCTGCCTGGAAGATCTGTCCTATACTGAGAGAGGGGTGTTCAGATCATCCTCTATTAACATATTAGGGGCTATTTCTTTCATTAGGTCTAAGAGTGTTTGCTTTATATATCTGAGTGTTCCAGTATTGGGTGCATATATATGTATGACTGTTCTGTGTTCTAGCTGGATAGATCCTTTTATCATTATAGAGTGGCCTTCTTTGTCTCTTTTTATGTTTTTTGGTTTAAATTTTCTTTTGTCCGATATAAGAATAGCTACTCCTTCTTGTTTGTGGATTCCATTTGCATGGTATATATTTTTTCCATCTCTTCACTATTAGTCTGTGTGGGCCTCTATAGTTGAGGTGGGTCTCTTGAAGACAGCATATACTTGGGTCTAGCTTTTTAATCCAATCTGCCTGTGTGTTTTGAATGGGGAGTTTGATCCATTCGCATTTTGGGTAGCTATTGACAAGTATTGTTTATTTCCTGTCATTTAATTGCCTCTTGTTTAGATGATTTAAGTATCTTTTGATCATTACCTCCCCTTTTATTTCTCTTCTTCAATGTTAGTTGGAAATTTAAGGTGGCATGATTTAGCTTCTTTCTCTTTCTCACTGGCATATTTGTTTTAATGGTGGGATTAGCTCTTTCTTGTGTATTTATGATAGTGGTCATCATTATTCAGATTCCAGATGAAAGAACCCCTTGAGAATTTCTTGCAGGTCTGGTCATGTGGTAGTGAACTCCCACAACTTTTGTTTGTCTGGGAAATACACTATTTCTCCCTCATTTTTGAAGGAGATTCTTGCTGGGTAAAGAATTCTTGACTGGTAATTTTTTACTTTTAGTATTTTGAATATATCATTCCACTTTCTTTGGCCTATAATGTTTTAGTTGAGAAATCTGCTATTGTTCTGATGGGCCTCTCCTACAGGTGATTTGATATTTTTCTCTTGCTGCTTTTAGAATTCTCTCTTTGTCTTTGACCTTTGCGAATTTAACTATTATGTGTCTTGGAGAGGATCTTTTTGGATTGAATCTGTTTGGGGACATTTGAGCTCCTGGATCTGAAAGTCTGTATCTCTCGCTAAACCTGGGAAGTTTTCTGTTACTATTTCCTTGAATAGGTTTTCAATATCTTTTCCTTTCTCCTCCCCTTCTGGAATAACCACAATTTGGATATTAGAGTGTTTGCAGTTTTCTGCTATCTCTCGTAGATTGTGGTCATTATTTTTAATTCTTTTTCCTTTTTTTTTTTTTTTTTTTTTTTTTTTTGTCTGCCTGGGTTCTTTCAAAAAGACCGTCTTCAAGATCTGAAATTCTTTCTTCTGCTTGCTCTAGCCTGCTGGTCAGGCTCTCTGTTGTGTTTTTTATTTCATTGAGTGAAACTTTCATTTCTAGGAATTCTGCTGCATTCTTTTTTAAGGTATTAATCTCTTTGTTAATTCATCCTTCACATTCAGGATATTATTTTCTTGTTTCATTGTGTTCTCTGAGTCTTCTTTTATTTTTATGAGTTTTCTTAAGATAATTGCTTGGAATTCTTTTTCAGACATTTCAAGGTTTCAGTGTTCTTTGGAGTCTGAAATTTGAGCATTACTGTAATCCTTCAGTGGTGTCGTATCTTCCTGTTTATTTGTAGTTCTAGTATTTTTTCATTGATATTTGATCATTTGGTAGAGGGTTTGCTTTTTCTATTACCTTATGTTTCCCTATGAGGACAAAGGTTTCTTTCTGTATTTGCAGGCTTTACAGGTGCTTCTTATATCAGAGTAGTCAAGTAAGCAATTGGTTCCCTGTGGAGTGGCCCTGGCTACTACTGTGGTGGTGAATTGTCTTTGCTTTACAGTAGGTTGGTAGTGGCTATATTACATCACTTTGGGTTCTGTTCCAGAATCTGTGGCCATAGAATGAGTCCCCAGGTGGTCTCAGCTCACCTCAATGGGGTGGGCCACGAGTCCTTGCACCTGCCTCCGGGTACAAGGGACTAGAGATTGGTCACAACACACATGTCTCCTTGGCTCACCTAGGTTGGGCAGGCCATAGGACCCTGGCTCCTTCCTCTGGGTCCAAGGAGGGGGTAGGCATCAGTCACTCCATATACATCTACTTGGCTCTCAGTACTGGGGTGGGCTGCAGGTCCCTGGCACACCCTCTGGGTCCCCTTTAATTCTGTAAGCATGATTTCCTTTAGCTCTTTAAACATATTTATAATAGCTGCTTTGTAGTTGTTTTCTGTGAATTCCAACACATGAGAACCTTCAAATATAGTTTTTATTTTCTGTTTTTTTCTCCTGTGCATAGAACGCACTTTCATGTTTCTTTACATGTTTGATATTTTTTTGTTGTTGTTGAATGCTGATATTTTAGACACTGTTCTGGCCTTTCTGTACATTGATCTTCTCCACATCCTCTAGCCTGCTGTTATAATTGTTTGTTTATGTGCTTGTTTATTTATTTAGTGAAGACTGTTTTCCTGCATTCTTCTTATAT
The DNA here is from genome assembly GCF_000696425.1 of Galeopterus variegatus. Classification (NCBI taxonomy): domain Eukaryota; kingdom Metazoa; phylum Chordata; class Mammalia; order Dermoptera; family Cynocephalidae; genus Galeopterus; species Galeopterus variegatus. The sequence goes on along the minus strand of NW_007730960.1, from coordinate 164,840 downwards.
CACTTCTCATTGAGTGTAGTTTTGGACATATACACAGTCTCCCTGACCCTTTTCTCCATCCCTGTGGATGACCATGGTTTTAGCCAGGCTTTCTTTGACAGCCTCTTTTCCTGATCTTTATGTTAAACTTCTGGCTAATTTACCTCTTTTGGTATCACACTGGGCTTCTTTACAGGGGTAGTCTTTGAGAGGGTCCACTGAGCACCTCATTGCGCCACTGTGGAAATATCTTCTCTCCTTCTGGAACACTACTGATGACACAAATGTGTCATCCTTTGTTGTGGTCCCGCAGGTCTCTGAGTCTCTGTTTATTTATTTTTTCTGTTCATTTCTTTGTTGTTGAAATTGAATAATTAATATCATTTTATCTTCAAGTTCACTGATTCTTTGCTGTCTTATCCATTCTGCTCTTGAGTCCATCAATCAAGTTCTTTATTGTATTTTGTATTATATTTTTCAGTTCTAAAAGTGTTTTTGACTCTTGTATTTTTTTGCTGTGTTTGCATTTCTTTTTATTTGTTTCAGCAAGTTCATAACTGCTCATTAAACCATTTTCATGATGGTTGCTTTAAAATTCTTGTCAGATAAAACCAAGATTTTGTCATCTCATTAACATCAGCTGATTGTTTTTTTCTCATTTCAGTCAAGATTTTTCTGGTTCTTGTTATGACACACGTTTTTTAATTTTATTTATCCTGGACATTTTGTGTATTACATTATAAAACCGTGGATATATTCAAAATATTCTGTTTAGCAGGTCTCTTCTGATACCACACCAGTAGGGAAGGGGGGGTTACCCTATCATTACTGCCAGGTGGTAGATACAAGTCAAGGTCTTCCACTCAGACTTCCTTGACACCCCAGAGGTGAGGGGTGCCTCTTTACTGTGGGACAAAGGTAGGAGTTTCAGCTCTTCACTAGGCTTCTGCTGATACTACCCTGTCTGGAAGAAGGACAGACCTCTTTTTACTGTTCCCCATGCGGTCTCCACTGACATTTGAGTCGGGAGATGCTTTGTTACTTTTGGATGGTAGTGAATGATCTGGCTTCTCACTCAGTCTCCATTGATATAGTGAGGCAGGGAGTGAGAGGAGTGCCCTGGTACCATTGGGTAGGGGTGAAATTACAGCCCCCCAATAAGCATACATTAATACCATGTGGGGATGCTTGCTACCACAGGGCACTAATAAAAGCCCCTAGTCCCAATTTAGTCTTCTCTGATATGATCTTGGCCAGCAAGGAAGCAACACCTCATTACAGCAAGGCAAGGGTGGATGTCTTGGCTACCCACACTGCCTTTACTGACAAGGATGGGGATGGGGCCAGTTTTTTCTATAATATTTGGCTGGGGTAGGGAAGTTGTTGACTAAAATGTTTCTGTCTTGCTAGGTTCCCCCTTTCCTAGTCTTTTGGCTGGAGGGAGCAGATTTTTCTTGGGGGCTTTTTTGGTCTGTGCTCATAGACATTTCTGTGTCGCTGGTTTTTCTCTCACCCAATCTAATATTTATGAGGCAAAAACAAAACACAAGGAACTTATGTGTTGTTCATCAGGTTCCATGGTCCTTACATGGTCTACCTTTTCTCTACCTTTCAGGGCCTTCTTATGTTTGTTTTATTTATAATGTCCAGGGATTTTTACCACACTTAGCAGGAGGAATAGAGAAATGTATCTATTCCTATTTGGTCTGGAACCTGAAGCCTTTAATTAGTTTTTATGTGGTAAGTTTGGATGTGGCTTGATTCTACAGACTGGGACGAAGCTGGCATATTAGAAGCCATCTGCATTTGAACTTAAGTTTATACCTGATCCTATAAATGGCATGATTTGTAAGGGGTATTTAATACAGATTAGAAAGAATACAAGTTTCATCCTCAAAAGGCAAAGTGCTAGGTTTAAGAAAATGAAAACCAGTAGTCCTATTCATGCTCATCTCTCAGCTTCTGCTTACAAGTGGGCAGGCAGGAGACAGACAGTTGGAGAAGGTTTCAGGGCTTTTTAGCAAAGTAAATAGATTACCTGTGGCCATAATAAGGAAATCCATTAGTAAGAAAGAGAAGTTTGCTATAGGGAAGAGATTCTTAGCCCTGGCTGCTCATTAGAATTACCTAAGGAGATTTTTAAAAATCTCCTATGTCCAAGCTGCACCCAAGAGCAGTTAAGTCAGAATCTCTAGGGGTGAGGTCTAGGCTCCAGTATTTTTAAAACTTCCCGGGTGATTCCAGTATAAAGCCAAGGTTAAGAATCACTGCTATAGGATTTTTTGACTAGAGCTAGGAAGGTTTAATTAATGTGAATTAGAAAAGATACCCACACAAGATGGTGGGGAGTAGAACCAAGAAAATATTAATCAGAGACTGACAACTAAAGCTTCATGGAAAAAGAGTCTCTAACCAAACCCAGGTCTTCTAATCTTTCTCCACACAGGCTATTGTTATTGTTATTACTCAATATAATGTTATGAAATTGTTCAATATAATATTATTAAACATTATAATACTGTTAAATATTTTTACTTATTTATTACTTTAACCATTAGATTATGTTTTATAGACAGCACATAACTGAGAAGAAAAGTGTGGCATGATGTATGTTTCTTTATTGTCCCCTACTTTTGGGAATCTCACTTTCTCAGATGCAGCTTGAAAATCTGCAAATAAGCCCTAGAGGAAAATTTAATCAAATTTGATTAAAATGTGAGGATTAAAAATAGCTGATTCCAAAAGGGAATAGAAAATATCAATAAAGTCCATAGATTAAAAAAGAACCAAGCTCTTGTTATTCACTCAGTTGTGTTATAGTCACCATGTCTGGTTGTCTTCTCTGTCCTCCTCTACTTTGGGATCTCCTCTGCCACAAAGCTAGTTCTTGTTCATTGCACATAAGTGTTGAAAAGGCTCTTAGAGATCATAGGGGTAAATGTCTTTTGTGTACCAAGAGGGAAACTGAGGCCCCCCCAAAGGGGAAGCATCTTAGTCCAGGTAGGGAATGGTTGAGGTAAAACAAGAACTCATATCTCCAGCATACACTTTCAATGATACCATTGGGGCCAAAGACAGGACAATCAATATAGTCACTCAGATTATATGAGAATGTTAAGTATATCATGAGCCGATGATATTTTGACACTAGTATGTGATTATTGGAAACTACTAGGGAGACTGTCTGATGTAGCCTCCCAAGCTGGGCACTATGAGGGATGTAGTGAGATAAACATTCTCCTTCCTCAGGCCTGTCTTAGGGAGGCAGCTGTGGCATAGTAGAGACTGCTTGGGCCTCAGAGTCAGACAGACTTGGGCTGGAATTCCGGCGTATGACTTACTGCTGTATAAACATGGGAAAATCATTAAAACTGTTTGAATTTCAGTTTATTCTTTTGTAAAATGAAGATTATATATTCTTTTGTAAAATGAAGAGCACCTACCACCTAGGGGCATCATAAGGACTGAATAAGACAACGTATGAAAGTAGAAAAGGACATGAGAAATAATCTCAAATATTAATTTTTCAGTACCCTTCTTTTTCACTTCACTATTCATTAGAAAAAAGATGTTAAGGAAGAAAATTTGCTGCCACTAGAAACCACAAGAAAAAAAGGCTTTGTGGCTGATAGTCATGTGGCTGGGAAGCTTCCCTCAGAGATCCATTTTGTCCATGTACCCCTAATGGAATGCCCCAATACTCATGTGCACAGTTTCTGAGGTTTTAAAAAGCTAACTGCTGGGTACACAGAAATCTGCCAATCATGCTGTGAACATAAAGTGAAGTAGCATTGTATCAGCACAGAAATATCCAAGTGCTCCTAGCCCCTAATAAAAGGGTTATTACCAGTCACCTAAGAATTCCTTATTTGATAGTTTAATGACTTGCCTGATGCTTTAATCCATCTGTTATTAGAGATTTGGTTTCCCCATGTCCTTCTGGGGTACAAAGTAGTTCACTGCTCTGTGATTGGCACAGGCAAACACTGACATCAATTCCAAAACAGACAAGGGCTGTCCACATGCTAACCCTCCCCATGCCTTCATCACCATACGTAAATTAAAGGATTCAATCTCCCCCATTGTACCAGCATTCATAAATTTGAGTGAGATTGCAAGGCCTTACTGGGCTTTTAAAAAGGTCTTCTCTCACAAAGAGGTAGGATAGATACACCACAAGCCCTGGCTTCTTACTTGCTGGTAATTACCAGTCACTCCTCCCCAATTCTGTGGTGGCTAACTCAATAAGTTATTCTGTAGCCTGTGTTGTCCCAATATCTTTTACTATACCTACTCCTGAGGCTATAGTTGTTTCCTCTGTTCTTACTCCTTTGGTCTGAGTGATACCTCCTAAGTCTCCTCCAAGCTCCTCTTAGATGCTTCATCTCCCTCTCTCCTCCAGGCTGTGTAGATAGCTCAAAAAGAAGAGAACTCAATAGGGCTCAGGTTCTGTCTCTTTCTTTTGCCCTAAATTGAGTAACTAAGTGAGGTGTCTGTGTGTGTGTGTGTGCATGTGTGCGCACATGAGAGAGAAAGAGATTGTTTATGGAATTAGCCCTGGAAATGCAGGTGTTTGGAAAGTAATTAAATTGATAAACCAACAGTAGTCTACTCAGAGATCAGTGATCACAGAATATTTTTAAACACAGCTTTATTTACATATGTTACATATAAAATTCATTCATTTTAATTGTACAAGTTAACAATTTTTATTAACTTTACTGAGTGGAGCAGCCATTGCCACAATTCAATTTTAGAACATATTTATCCTGTAAATAAGATCCCTCATGCCTATTAACATATAACCCCTTTTCTCATGCTCAGGCCCAGGCAACCACTCATCTATCTTCTGTCTCTATGTCTTTTATAGACATTTTATATAAATGGAATCATACATTATGTGGTCTCTTGTATCTGGCTTATTTTACTTAGCATACTTTGAGGTTCATCTGTGGTGAAACATGCATCAGAAATTTGATACTTTTTATTGCTGAATAGTATTTTATTATACATATATACCACAATTTGTTCATCCCTTCATCAGATGAACATTTGGGGTATTTCCACTTTTTGGATATCATAAATAATGTTTCTATAAATATTTGTGTACAAGTATTATATGTACATATGTTTTTCATTATCTTGGGCATATACCTAGGAGTGGAATTACTAGATAATATCATAACTCGAGCTTTAAATTTTAGAGGAGTTGCCAGACTGTTTTCAAAGTGTCCGTACCATTTTACAATCCCAGCAGCAGTGTATGAGGGTTCTCATCTCTCCACATTCTTGCCACCATATGTGGTTGTCAGAATCACAGAGTATTAAAGATGGGAGGAAATTTGATTTCCCTAGTTCTTAAAAAAATTATAGAAAATCATGGCATTCAAAATTAAATGGTGTCTCTTTAGGTGGTCTCTTTAATCCAATGAGATTGCAAACACAAATACAGACCCTGATATGGCAAGACAGTACTCATAAAAGGTAATCAATCATCCAGATGGTCTAGCTAGAATATGCTTGTCTTTAAAAATATATATTATGATTGAAATGAAAACACACACACACAAATTCCTGGGAAGTTTTCAGACCTCAGAAGACATGTGCACAGTCTTCTTAAGACCATGAAACCCTGTCCAAGATGTATGAGTTTAGAACACAAGAGTTTATAGTAAATTTGTAGCCCAGATGAGAATTCAAATGTTATAAACAATTCAAAACATAGAAGGAGACCTTGGACTGTAACCCAGATTTCCTAGGTGACAAGTCAATGAATCCCATTGTCCCTGGTGCTACATCCAATGATCAGAAACACATTTCCTTGTAGTGCTCACTGAGCAAAGACACACTGACCAAATGAGGCACCTTGTTCTCTGAAAGGAGAGTATTAAACAAGGTATTTGGATGTATTTCTGTTTATCAGATAATATGAAATGTTTGTGGAGCATCATAAACCAAACACAAACTTGCCAGTATCCATACAAGCATATAACTCAAGATTTAACAAAATCTCTATAAATAACCCATTCATAAGGAGAAAAGGTAATTAAAATGTATGTACACTCAATGTAAGGCCTAAAGGTCTTAGTAGTGAGATGGGGGTGGGGAGCAGGTGAAAAACAGGAGGGATTATCATGTCCGTGTGGCAGGGCTTTGTATTGGGGAGGAGGGTGGATGCTGTAATCAGCGCCCTTACCTAGCCTGGATCTGACAACCTTGGAGAAGAAAGTTTCTCTCCCAGACTCAACTCTGTCAAAATCCAAGTCAAGGTGTATGAAAAGGCAAACAGTGAACCAAAAAACCCCCAACTCACCCCCATCAAACACCTCTCCTCCCTTACAAACTAAAACAACTGTCTTTTGACATGTCAGTCGGATCCCAGCTTTTCTATCACCCCTTCCCCTTTGTCCAAATATAGACAACTCAACTATTGTCTAGGCTCAGGGGTATGTTGAAAATGTTTCTATCAAGTGTACTTTTTACTTCCACTGACCAATAACCCCCAAGCAGAAACGACACATACAAGCACAGTGCTCAAAGATGTTTCTACTTTAAAAGCAATGAAAAGGAAATATTTAAAGGAACTTTTCTGGAGCAAACACTCGAGTATGACATTTGTCATGGCCAAACAACAATTATAAAAAAGAAAAACATTCTTCACTTCACCTCTACCCAAGATACCTTAAAAAGCAAAGCAAGCAAAACATCACTGCCCTAATTTAATTGCCAACTCCCATTATTGAAATTCAAAATGTTGGAACCAAGATAATTCTGGGTATGGCTTGGGATGGTCACACAATGTTCATGCCATGAGCAGGCACAGTGAAGAAGGCTGACCGCATCATTTTATGTTATTGTTATTACTATTGTATTACAATCACTATCTTTCCTATAGGGCAGCAGTGTTAGACTTGGGTTTGAACCACTGCCAGGCATGTAGTGACCTTTGAACACCTGGGGACTGCTCAAGCTGAATCATCCTCTGTGTGGGTAGTAATTCTTCCCCTACCAGAAGTTGTAGACATAACTAATTAAAGCCAGTGAGATAAGAATAAACTGTCCTAGAAGAAAAAGAACAGAATGAAAAGGCCAAGCCCTATAACCTTGGCTCACACATATTTGCTAATATGTGTGTGAGGTCAGGCTTCTTGCTGCAGGCTTACAGTCAATTGCTTCTAATCCCCACTCCAGTACAATGGGACCTTTTTGCTTTTTCCCAGGTGCTTCTAGCACCATGATCAATGTGTTGCCCCAGGGGTCCTTAATTAGCGTTTGTTATGGACTGTCCCCAAAGATGCATTTAATAAAATCCTAAAAGCAGATGTCTTGTGGTAGACAACACTCCTTTACTATGGCTAGGACCTGGTGATGAAGTACACATTCTGCCATTAAAATGTGTTTAATTAACCATCAACTACTTGTGGGACAGGAACTTGTGGGACCGACTGATTCGGTCTGGTCATGAAATGTATAGGTGGAAACTAAAGTCAAAAAGACACTACAGAAAGAATCAAAGGGGGAGGGGTGATGAGAGAGCTGGGATCCAATTGACAGGTCAATAGAAAGAGGCAGTGAGGCCACTTATCTCTCCTCAGTCAGCTGCCCCTCAATGGATTGGGGATGTCTTTTGAGGACTGCGAAGAGGTAGTTTGGGGAACCCGTGCCACAAAGGGAAGGTCATCTTGGCTCAGAAATGTTCTGTAATGTTTCAAGAGGGCAAACTCCAACCTTGCTCCCTGCTGCGGGGGGGAGGGGGTGGGTGGGTAGAGAATTACAGCACTTCAATTACTGGGTGAGGCCCAGGAGATGCAGAGGGAAATTGCTTGCCTGCCCTCTGTTGCAACTCAGTACAATTGCTCTTCAGAAGTGCATAGACCCTCCAGCTGAACTAGGGAGTACAATGAGTCTAGCGGAACCTGGAAGTAGGCAAAGGAATCATTATAGGCTATAGGGAGTAAAAGAGGAGGAGAGAAGCAAAAAACCTTTCCAAACCTCACCACCTGGACTAAGATATAGATGAAATCATGTGCTATTTTTCTTTCTTTTTTTTTTTAATTGAAATGTAATTGATTATATATATATATATACATACACACACACACACACACACATATGTGTGTGTGTGTGTGTGTATGGGGCACAGAGTTGACTTTTTTAAATAGAAGACTACACTGCTGCCTTCATAGCACTTAACAGACTATGGGACTGATTGCTTTTCCTGCTGGTGGGGATGAGCTGTCTTAATCAGTTTCCTAAATCTCTCCCCTAGGGCTCCTTAGTGATCTTTTAAGGGTCATTTAGGCAGTGTCTAGTGAAGAGAAATAACCAAAGAGGGCCCTTCAACACCCCTGCCTGTCCCTCTGCCAAGGGCAGTTTCTGCTTTACCTGCCCTTCCTTAGCCTCTACTCTGTTATGGGATCTACACTTGGATCTTGGGGTGAATGTGTGTGGCAGACTGTCTTTCTCAAATATGAATTACTTTGGGTAAGTCACTACTATCTAGGCCTCAGTCTCCTCATCTTTAAAATAGGCATAGTATATAAATAAACCTTTATAAACTGTAAAGCACTGAAGTGTTACTACTAACAGTTTTGCTCAAATATCTATAATCTACCTGTGGAGGCTTCTAAAGATGAGAGAATTGCCCCTTCCACCTTTAAATAAAGTTAAAGTCTCAATTCACCCAAACTAAAATCAGAGACTCTTTAATTGCACAAAGGAGGAATGGAGGGACAGGGTCAAGTAGGAGAGATGCTCCTACTGGTTTGGGGGGGGGGGGAAAGGAGATAAGATAGACAAAAAGAAAGTGCTGTTTGAGCTTGTAAGAATTCTCACTTCTTCTCTTGTGGAACAGTGCTGAATGGAAAGTCTCTTAGCTTCCCACTGCGGTCAGACTTGACAGAGAATATACCAAACAGGCAGTAGGCAGAGAGGGAAATTGGTGGGAAGAGGAGAGAACAGGTTCTGTATGGTGGGCAAGAATATTACCCCATTCACATGCAGGCATAAGGGCCTTATTTGTCTCTCCACCCCTTTTCTTTTGAAAGAAAGTTGTTTCCTGGAATAGATATGCCAAGAGAACCAAAATCCTCCTACACCAAAACACTGTCTTATAGAAAATGAACATTTTAAGATATCGAAGAAGCCCTAATGCCATCCTAACCTTGTTATTCATCTCTACATTGCTGAGTAACTTAAGGCCAGTTGCTTTCCATCTCTGGGCCTCAGGGTTTTTTGTTTTTTGTTTTTCATTTGTAAACTGGAGATGATAATCCCTGCCTTACCCACCACAGAGTCTGTGTAAAGAACTAATGAGTTGAGGGCTGTGAAAGAACAATGGAAAATGTAAAGTGCAGCACCCATACATGTAGTGGATTCCAGCATTTTTAATCCAGGATAACTATACCCTATCTCCTGTCTTGGATTTTACAAACTAAGTCACATCTAACATCCTAGACTATATAAGCTGCTCCCAAAGGAGACAGTTGCTTCAGTCACCTGAGCACATTTTTCTTCCAAATCTGATCCACCATGAGGGAGTGGGCATCAACCCAAGTGGCCCATTATGGACATAAGGGGAAACTTACAAACAATCTATGATGCTCACACCTGAGCCCTGAGAGTCTCATCTGCCCTGTTCCATCAGATAGCCATGGAGAGAGTAGTTCCATTTCATATCATGTGAAACTGCTGATGAGGGCTCGGGAGAAATTAATTGATTTTCCTTTAAGCCAAAAATGCACCAAATAGTTCCTGAGCCGCCCTAGGGCCAAGTCTCAGTGAGAAAGCTCCTCAGTGTCCCACTTCCAGACCTCAGGAACTTCACTGTCACCCCAATTACCACAGATATGAGCTTTGATTTGTCCCTGGGGATCTAGACACTGAGTTTTGGGCTTTAGAAGACCGGGCACCAGGAAGGGACAAAAGAGGCAAGAGTAGAAGAGAAATAAAAATAAAAGGCATTTTAGGAAGGACCATTTTAAAGATCAAAGAGACAATGATTTGAATCACCACTAAATAAGGGTAGAAACCTATTTGTGGGGAGAAAGACCATGAAAAATATGCTGTCTCTAGAGCTGTGACAGATGTAGAAGTCTACGACATGAGTTGGGGAATCATGGCACCAGGCTTCCCTCAAGGTGTGTGTGTGTGTGTGTGTGTGTGTGTGTGTGTGTGTGTGTGTGTGTTGGGTAAGGAGGCAGTGCAGAGGAGCTACAAAGGGAAGGGTTTGATTTTATCCCTAAAGTTATAGGGAGATGTATCAGTAGAGTTGTGAGAAACCCTGCCTTCAAGACCACCTGACCAAAAATGCAGGCAGGAAAACCCTACCCCATTCTTCCATCCACTCTTCTATATAATCAGCACTCTTCTCTATAATCAGGTCAAGCTAGGAATATGTCTGGTAGTCCCAGCTGGGGAATCTGGCTCTCCAGGCTAGAATAGGAAAGGAAGAAATAATACAGGTCAGTCCCGGGGAGATGGTAGAGAACCAATTCTCTGGTGGATGAGATAGAATATATCCCATCTGTAGGATACTGGCTGTTGTGGGCACCATATCCCAGGTCCTAATTACTGTTGTGGTACAGGAACAAGGCATGAGAGTCCAGGGAGAACAACTGGGCAAGGTCACCAGGAGCCCAAGAGACCTAGGGAGGGAGCAGATCAAGTTAGAAACCTGTAGGGCAATTTCACTAGCTTCCTCCTCTCCTTACCACTCTCCCCCACTCCCGAATCATGAGTTAGGCCAATGGTTTAGAATGCAATAGCAGAAATACATTACCTATCTAGGAGGATGACAATTCTACCATATTATACAATGGCGAGACCATCCCTCATGAAACTGGGTTTAGTTCTAAGCCCCACATACTTTAGAAGAACCTAAAGTTGTACCTTGCAGAGGGAAGACACTGTCTTTAGGCCTCTGCAGGGCTATCACAAGGCATAAAAAGCAAATGAGGTCTGTATGGCCAAAGGAACAGTGCCAGGACCCATGGGTGGGTACTACAGGGAGACAAAGTTTTGTTTTTGTTTTTGTTTTTTTTTTTAAATATTGAACTCAAATCTATCAGTTATAGCTATAATACACATTGGGCAGCAGTCAGGTCTCTGCCAATGTAAGTATGTGAGCAAGAACTACACAAACTCTTGTTGGGGATATTATAAAAGGGACCTAAGCATGGATTGAAGGCCTTGGATGGGAGAATGGACTCGATGACCTTGAAGGTATAAGCTGACTGGTTTGATACCCATTGGGCTTTTAAATGTACATTTTTAACATTAACTAGTATAGATATGATGAATTGGAAAAGACCTTAGAAACAAATTCAATCCTATCTTTCATTTTAAAGATTAGAGAGAAAGAGGCTAGATGACCTGTCTAAGTTTACACAGTGATTTAGAGGTAGATTTAGAACCTAGATCTCCAGATTCCGTTCCTGAGGGGTTTTCCAACCATGCCATTCTCTTTTATGAACCTCTGAAACCTAATGAACCAGATCCCCTAAACTCTCAGGGTTGGCCTCAGTCATCTCTGAAGTCCCATGTTTTCTGTTGCTGCCCCAGATAGTTCCTCAGACTAACAGAAGACCACCCCTAGGGTTTTCCAGCATGGTAGGAAAGACCCATTAACTCAACCCCCCCCCCCCAAATTTTCTCTCCTGCCAATAAGAGCCTTTCTCCTGATTCATGTGAAATGTAAAGCAGCCACCCTTACCACGCTGGCAATATCTGTTGAAGAGCTGCTTGCAGTAGAGGAAGAAGAGCCCCAGAAAGTCCAGGGAAAACACCACTAACAGACTGCTTGCCAGTGCAACAAATGTGGCTTCCTGAGGGGGCACTGTGGGTGCATCTGCCCTCACTAAGCTCAACGGGAAGGCACCTGTGAGACAAGAAAGTAGGGGAGGTCAGATAGTGTAGACAGTCAACAGCCTGTAACAGGGCCTGGACTTCCTCAAGCCATCACCTCTTTCCCTAGGCTCTTTACCAATTAGGGCTGATATTCTGGTTTTACTTCTTTGTTGAGCAGGCAAAATTATAAAGAACAAAGCAGAAGAAGTTGCATATATACTGCTAGTATGGTATATATAAATCAGTAGAATGAATTGAAGATGTGCCTATCTTATGGTCTTTCCATACCACATCTAGTTATAACCTAGAAAAATGGAAACAAACTAAAAACATCGGTAGAGCACAAAATAAATAAATCATGATATAATTCTAAAATCTAATATTATAATGAGGGCACTTCAAAAAGTTCATGGAAAGATTCGTATTATCTTTCAATTCTATTTTTCCATGAACTTTTCTTTTTCTTTTTTTTTTTTTCCTTTTTGTCTTTTTTTGTGTCTGGCAACGGACCGCAACCCTCACTGTTGCGCCCGTACCGGACCGGGACCGGCAACGTGATCGCAACCCTTGGTGCTGCGCCCGCCCCTCGCTCAGCCAGTGAGCGGGAACCAGTCTGTATGTGGGATCCGAACCCTCAGCGGGAGCGCCGCCGCGCTCCCAAGCGGTGCACTGTAGCAGTGTGCCACCGGGCCGGCCCTTTCCATGAACTTTTCGAAGTACCCTCATATACAGCACCGAAAGTAAAAGTAAAAGACCTTTATGGATTAATATAAATAATCCAGAGGGTAAAAGCAAATCAGAGAGAGTTTATAGCTTGATATCATTTATATAAAATGTTATAAAATATAAAACAGTAGTATATATTACTTATGAATATGCACATATATCAAAAAATAATACAAGTGTTAAAACATTAGTGGGGAATATGGAAGAGGCTGAGTGCTCACCAATTACCCACGTGCTCCCCTGCATTCCCCTTATACTGTTGCAGTAAGGCCATCAGAGTACTTCTGGCCAATGGATTGTGAGTGGAAATAATGTGTCACTTACAGACTGAGGCAGTTAAGAGTCAGTATGTCTCCTCCATCGCTTCCCCTGAACCATTGACCAGGAAGCCACATGGTCTAGAAGGCATAGTGATGTGATGGAGAATGATCTTTGCATAGTAAAAAATAAACTTTAATTGTACTAAGCCACTGAGACTTTGGGGTTCAATTGTTACTGTAGCATAGCCTACCAACAGGATACATACAATTTCAGGATAGTGGTTGTATCTGGGAAGGTAGGGAGAGAATGGAACTCAGGATCTCAAGGAGTATGCACCTGTGGAATATTTGTTCTTTAAAAAAATTCTGAAGCAAATACGCAAAATGTTAGGATTTATTAATTCTGGATGTTGTGTAACCGAGCATTTTTATTAGTAAATTTGAATGCATTTAAAAATATTTCTACAGTTGTTACAACAAGCAAACGGAAAGGACATTCTTGGGGGGGAGGGGAGAGAGGGAGGAGGGAGGGAGGTGTCGGTGATGGGCCATAATAATCATATACAGTGTATATTGACAAAATAAAAATTTAACGGAAAAAAAATAAATAAAAATATTTCTACAGTTGTTACAACAAGCAAACGGAAAGGACATTCTTGGGGGGGAGGGGAGAGAGGGAGGAGGGAGGGAGGTGTCGGTGATGGGCCATAATAATCATATACAGTGTATATTGACAAAATAAAAATTTAACGGAAAAAAAATAAATAAAAATATTTCTACATGTTTCAAATATTTTGTTTGAAAAAAATGTGTTGATAATTTAAGAAGAATAAATGAGAAGATAGACAGATAATAGACAAACAAAAATGATAGACAGACAAACAGATAAATGGATAGTGATATGGGATTAGACCAAACCCTAGTTCTTCAGCCTTTTATAAGTTCTAAGCCTTAGGAATGCCTATAAACTTGGATGATAATAATAATAATTCATAAGTGTACGAATGTCATAATTTATAAAGTGCTTTCTAAAATCCATTATTTCATTCGACCTAGACAATCATCTCATAAGGTGTGAAGAAAAATGATTATCATGACTCAGATTTTCAGATGAAGAAAATAAGGTTCAATGAGTTTGAATGGTTTGAAAAGGGTTATTAAATAGATAATATATGTTGATGCCAGGATTAAAATGTAACTGATTAGCCACTCTATCAGGACAGAGTACGAGAGGGTAGGGGAAATATTCACTAACCTACCTTGTTGCCACCTAATGGGTCGTGGAGGAATAGGGAGAAGAGAACTGGGTACACACACTGAACCTCAGAGGTGGGGGTTTGTTTCGTGCATGGGATACACTCTTGGTCCTACAGGCCTCCAATACATGTCTTTGAGTAGAACCTATGGTGAGAGCAATAAGGAATGGCAGGTTGATCAAGCAAGCAATTCCTAGGACCTTAGGCAGCTTCTAAGAGTCTTGCCCTCCTGGAAGCCAGCACCTATCCCTCCTTATGAACTCTCTGCCTCTGTGTCTGATTCTGACTCTGAGGCCCAGACACTCTACTTCTTCCGCCATCCACCAAACCCTATAGCCAAAAGGGGAGTTAATCCCACAAGAGAGAAGAGCACTGCTTTGATACCAACTGCTTCATAACTACTTTTAAGTGTGCAGTGAGAGGCCTGGGCTAAAGTGTCAGCATGATGAAAAAGCTGTTCAGTGCTCAGCTGTGGCCGATAATGTGCTAGGCACTTTATAGAGGGACCTTGGGAAGAGATGGTGCCATCTGAAACTTACACTGAATATGATATGGATAGTTAGAAAACTTCAACTAGCTTCTGAGCAGTGAAGATGAGAGAGAACTCCAACGGCTAAAGAAATTCCGGAGGAGCTTGTCCCAATACAGCAGGCTCACCTGGGCAGACAGTCCACACAGACAGAATTAGAGGTATCTGTACAGTTGGCCTTCTGGACACGATTGACAACAGCACAGGTCATGCAAGTTTGACAACGGTGGTGGCCCCAGATGCTTTTGTACCTTTGAGGAAGGCAGGCTGTGCAGTATGCATCTCCACCCTCTCCATAACTACAATCCTGCAGAACGATGGGAATCATGAACATTGCTCTACAGGAACTTGGACAGAGGATCAGCTATAGAACAAGTGAACATTGTTCAGAGTGGTATTCTTCAAACTGCACATTGCAATTCCATTACCAGGTCATAAAATCAATTTACTAGGTTGCAGCCATCATTGAAAACTGAAATAAAACAAAACAGAATAATGATATCAACTATTAGAGTGCATATCATGTAGTAAAGCTAAGTATTTACATCAATCAGCATAGGCTAGTTTATACTATAGCAAAAAGCAAACCCCAAATTGCTGTGTTTAAAAAAAATTTATTTCTCTCTCACACTATTTACCTATCAGGGGTTTCCTGTGGGCTCTAATCTACATTAACTTCAATGGGTTACCCAGAGTGACAGAGGTTTCATTTTTGAGGTGCCATGTTTGAAGCATCAAGGAAAAGAGAACTTTGGGAACTGTGCACTGGCTCTTAAAGATTTCTCAGATAAATTACCCATTTCACTTTGCTCACATGTCCCTGGCCACACACATCACCTGATCATTACTAACTACAAAGGGTATAAGGAAGTGCAATTCTACAGTATGCCAGGAGGTGGGGAGCTGGGACAATTTGACAAATAGATACTATCAGTACTGTTTTATCAAGCTTTTACAGATAGAAAATATGTAAGTTTGTGTTGGATTGTAATGAAAAATGTATTTCTTACTCTGGATCATGGTTAAAAATGTTTGAATACCAATGTATAGAAGAGAGGTGAGTGACCTAGTTGGCTCTCATCTCAGCTCTGGTATAGACTCAGTATGACTTTGGCCAGCACCCACATCCTCCCCTATTTCCTGGGAATTAGAGGCCCCAGCACTTGAAGAGATTGGAATAGATGATCTCTAAAGATTTTTACAGTTCTGACAGCCTAACATCAATAGTAACAAGGCTCCTGCCTGATACCAGTTATAGCTTTTTTTCAAAGACACAACTCTACTTGTCAAAGGATATTAGCTATTTGCTATTTGTGGCAGAAGCTGGCTGGTTGTTCACCAAACCTACTCTCCTTTCCTCCTGGGAACATTAAAAGCCAACGTTTTTTTAACCCCTTTTCAGTTAAGTGGGGCCACATGCCTGATTTCTAACCAATGGAATATGGATAAGAATGATATATGCCACTCCCAGGCCTGGCTCAAAAACACCTCCTATATGATGCTTAATTTTCTTCATACTTTCATTTTCTGATGCATGTGAACACCTACTGAAACCCTGGAATTAATATATTAAAAATGACACAGAAAGCCAGCAAAATGGAGGAGTAGGCAGCTTTAATCTCTCATTCCCTCACTGAAACAGAAAAGCAAGCAGAAAGTGTCAGAACCAATGTTGTCAGAACTCTGAAAAAGAGTTAAAGGTTTCTATCAACCAAGCAAATGCTGAATCAAGAAGAAAGGCAACTTAAAAATGGTAGGAAAGTTTTGTGGCATTTTTACTTGCCCTTGTCACATCCCTCACCCCAGAGCTGTGGCAGATTTAAGGTAGTGGTGATCTTACAAGAACATCAGCCTGTGTTCCCGATGTGAGACCCTCATCCCTGATTCCAAAACTTACTCACAAATTATTGTGTGTGTCTGTCTGTTCTAACCTGTGTTTGGGGAACCCAAGGGATTGATACAAGGTGCTCATCTCTTTCACTCAATTCAGAATGAAGACTGGACTTTTCCATTGTTAAAAATGCTGCAAGGCAAACTAACAAGTCACAGATGCTTAAAGCAAAAGATTATGGATGAAGACTGCCTCAATCTGGGAGCAAAAGCTAGGGGACACCCTTTGGGAAAAGACATTCAAAGGCATCATATGGAGGAATTAAGAAAGGCACACAAAAGGCAAGATTCATGCTCAGAAAATACCAGTGAAGACCCAAATCTTACATGTTGGTCTGATCCCTAGACTAAGTGCAAGTCTGGCTAAGTGATGAAGGAGTGCCCCAGCACAGGCACAATCTACAAAGACTGGGAAAAGTATGTGACTTTTATTTTTTGGCTTTTTTTTTTCTTAGCTTCTGGCATTCAAGGAGATCTCTGTTAAAACATTAGCTAAACACAAGCTAAATTAACATAGACTTCAGTGACCACACATGACAAAGAATAGAGTCTTTGCAAAAATAGCTTGGAAAAATACCTAAACAAAGGGACTGCTATAGTCTTCAACAATAAAAAATAAAAAAGGAGGACTGGCTGGCTAGATCAGTCTGTAGAGCATGATGCTAGTAATACCAAAGTTAAGGATTGGGATCCCCATATTGTCCAGCCACATACACAAATATAAATAGATAAATAGATGATAGATAGATAGATAGATAGATAGATAGATAGATAGATAGATAGATTAAATAAATAAAACAATAAAAAAGGAAAAGAAAACAAAACAAGTAAATGTGGGGAAGGGCAAGAATCTGATTTCCAGAGTTACCAAACTACAATACATAAATGCTTAGTTTTCAACAGAAAAATCACAAAGCATACAAAGATAAAGGAAGTGTGGTTCATTCAAAAGAACAACAAGAACAAGACAGAAAAGGAACTGTTCCTGAGGAAGCCCAGATATTGTACTTACTAGACAAAGGCCAAAAGAATGGTTTTAAATATGCTCAAAGAAAACATGGGCACATTACTAAAGGAAATCAGCAAATAAATATATGAACAAAATAAGAATATTGATTAAAAAACTTAGACAAACTGAAGCTGAAAAGTAAAATAACTGAAATAAAAATTTATTAGAGGAACTGAGTAGAAAGAATGAGCAAACTTGAAGGCAGGCAATTGAAATGATCAGGTCTAAAGATAAGAAAGGAAACTTAACCTAAGGAGCCTGTGGGACACCATAAAGTGGACCATTATACACATACTGGAGTTTCAGAAGAAGAAAGAGATAAAGGGGCAGAAAGAGTATTTGAAGAAATAATGGCTAGAAACTCCCCAAATTTGATGAAAGACATAAATTTGCACATCCAAGATTCTCAATAGACTACAAGTAGAAAAAAATTAAAGAGACCTACATGGAGACACATTATAAACAAAATATTGATAGCCAAAGACGAAAGGAAAATATTGAAAGCAGCAAGAGTAAAATGACTTGTCAAGTATGAGGTATTCTCAATAAGATTAAAAGCTGACTTCTCTTCAGAAACTGCAGAGACTGTAAGTCAGTGAGATGTCATATTTAAGTGTCAAAAGAGAGGAATAAACGGTTAACCAAGAATTCTATATACAGCAAAAAAATCCTTCAAAAATGATGAAGAAATTAAAACATTTTTATATAAACAAAAACTTAAAAAGATTGATGCCACTTAGAGCTGCACCACAAGAAGGGAGTCCTTCAGGTTGAAATTAAAGGACACTGGACAATAACTCAAAGCCATACAAAGAAATATTTCTGGTAATGTTAAATAGATAGAAAAATATTGTATGATTCCACTTATATAAAATATCTAGAATAGGCAAATTCAAAGAGACAGAAAGTAAATTAGAGGTTACTAGGGGGGCTGGGGATTGGGGAAGGGAAAGTTACTGCTTAATGGGTACAGAGTTTCTGTTTGGGGTGATGAAAAAGACTTGAAAATACATAGTGGTGATGTTGCACAATATTGTAAATGTTATTAATGCTATTGGATTATACATTAAAATGGTTAAAATAGCAAATTTTATGTTATGTCTTTTACCACAATTTTTTTTTCTTTGACCGGTAAGGGGATTGCAACCCTTGGCATGGTGTTGTCTGCACCACGCTTAGCCAGTGAGCGCACCAGCCATCCCTATATAGGATCCAAACCCACGGCCTTGGCACTACCAGCGCCACACTCTCCCAAGTGAGCCAAGGGGCTGGCCCTTTTACCACAATTTAAAAAAAAAATAGTGTAACATACCAAAAAACATTGAATTGTACACTTTAAGTGATTGAACTGTATGGTATGTGAAGTATATTCTAATAAAGCTGTTAAAAAATAAGCCTGGTCCCTGAATGACTGAAAAGAATCTTCCCACTCCACAAGATTGATTGGAGTTAGAATTGGAAATAAACCCTTAATCTCTTACATAACTAAATTTTAGCATTTATTTGTTAGAACAACTAGCATTACTTGAATTAATACACTAGATAAGTTATCTTTTCCCAGGGGGTTGGAAAAAGTGAGCATCAGCCAGCCTCTAAATGCTGCTGCCATCCTGTGCTTTGGCCAACTCTCACCTTACTCAATGCCTCGCAGACCCATAAACAATGATCCCATCCACCAAAACCCAACTGTTTGAGGTATAACAAGGATCTGACATGGGTGCTGACCATTTTATTCATTACTTAGGTTCCTTGGGAAGGCAAAGGGCTTCTTTGATCCTCTGCTACCTTGTTTTTGTGCAGCATCAAAATGGTGATAGCTGCCATATCTGCTTTAAAGGGTGGGATGAGGATAAAAGTAATAGGAAATACAGTATAGTGATGAAAATCCCGATCCAGGGTCAGGAAGATCTAGCTTCAAAACCCATCCCTACCACCAACCAGCCATTTGACCTCGGGCAAGTCACCAGGCCTGAATTTTCCTGTCAGTCAAATCAGAAATAATGCTATCTAGCTCACAGGTTTGTTAAGATTACACAAGCTGACCAAATGAACAAAGGAAGCATCTCAAATCAATAGAGAAAATCTGGCCTTTTTAGTAGTTCATGTTGGATAACTGGACAACCATGTGAAAAATGTTAAAATCTGATCCATTACCCACACTACACACCAGAATGAATTTTAAATGGATTAGAGATTTAAAAGTAGAAAATGAAAACCCACAAGTACTGGAATAAAATATAGATGAATTCCTCTTTAATCTGGCATGTTACCTAACTATAATTCAAAGTCCAGAAGCAATAGGGGAAAAACTAATAAATCTAATTAAATACATTTTTTTAAAAAAAATTGCAGGGTAAAATATTAATAAGCAAAATCTGAAGACAAATGACACACTGGAAACAACATATACATGTTATATCACAGACTAAAGATTTATATCCCTAGTATATAGAATTGGTCAAAATTTAAAAAACAAAATGAACACCAACCTTACAGGAAACTAAACGTATACTTCACAGAAAAAGAAACATAAATGATTCTTAACCAAAGGAAAGATGCTCAACTTCACTCGTAATAAAGCAAATGGAATATAAAACTATACTGAAACACCACATTTTACATATTCGATTGACCAAAATCCAAAAGTTTGGCAACATGCTTTGTTGGTATAGCTGCAGGGAAACAGGCATACTCATATACTGCTGGTGGTGATATACAATGGTATAGCCCCTATGGAGAGAAATTTGGCAATAGTGAACAAAATTACATAAGCATTTTCTCTTTGGCCCAGCACTTCCATATTTAGCAATTTATCCCACAGATAAAACGGCAAAAATACTAAAAGGTCATGCATGTGGCTACTCATTGTAGCGCTATTTGTAATAGAAAAAGTCTGGAAATAACCCAAATGTCATTCAGGAGGAGGATGGTTGAATAAACCGTGGAAAGTATACAACAGGTTATTTGGTGAATGTAAACAATAAAATGACTTCCTAGGTATATTGTCAAGTGCAGAAAATCAAGGTAGAGAAAAGTGTGCCATGATTTATCTAAAAAGGAGGGAGTGGGTTCAGTCCAAGTACACACACACACATATACATTCACTTCTGCTTACATTACAAAAAAACAATAGAAAGATAAACCATAAAACTAAAATTAAAATAAAAAAATATGGGGAGGAGAGGAATTATCTACAAGGAGAAGGAAGATAATGTTGGATGGTGCAAGGATAGAAGTGAGACATTTGTAAATATGCACTTCATTTTATAGATTTAACTTCACAAGACTGTAAATATTTTACATAACTATAAAACAAGATTAAATTGGAAATAAAGCCACCTCACCCCACTTAGACTGGTTATAATCAAAAAGACGGTGAATAACATGCTGGTGAGGGTGTGGAGAGAAGGAAACACTCCTGCACTGTTGGTGGGATGGTAAATTAGTACAACCACTATGGAAAACAGTATGGAGGTTTCTCAGACAACTGCAGATAGATCTTCCATATGATCCAGCAATCCCACTTCTGTGTATATACCCAGAGGAATAGAAATCATTATTTCAAAGGGATACCTGCATTCTCATATTCATCATAGCTCTGTTTACAATAGCCAAGATATGGAACCGACTTAAATGCCCATTGATGCATGATTGGATAAGGAAACTGTGGTATATATACACCATGGAATACTACTATGCCATAAAAAAGAATGAAATTCTCCCATTTGCAACATGGATGAGCGTGGAGAAACTTATGTTGAGTGAAATAAGCAAAGCACAGAGGGATAAATATCACATGTTCTCACTTATAAGTGGGAGTTAAGAGAGAAAAAAGGAAGGAAAGAAAGACCACAGTGGTGTGTTGGACTCGCAGAGGGAGAGAACATACCTTGGGCTACAAAGTGGACTTGAGGGAAAAGGGGGAGGGGGTGGGAGGTTGGGGATAAGTGGGTGGGGGACACAGGGCACAAACGCAATGTGTGGTAATGGGTATGCTGCCAGTATGAATCTGGCCTTCACATCTTGGGCACTAGGGGTGACAGTCAGCTTTGTATCTCATGAATAATCATAACAAATAAAAAAAAAAGAAAGCAATACCTAAAAATTTAAAATCAAATGAAACAAATTAACGTAAAATGAATGACTGTATATTCATTCAGTCATCCCTTGGTATCCATGGGGGATTGGTTCCAGGACTTCCCATGGATATCAATATCTGCAGATGCTCAAGTACCTGATATAAATGGCATAGTATTTGCATATAACTTATCTCTAGATTACATATAATACCTAATACAATGTAAATTCTGTGTAAATAGTTGCTATACTCTATTGTTTAGGAAATAATGACAAGAAAAAAGTCTACATGTTCAGTACAGATGTAAGTTTTTTATTTTGGAAATATTTTTGAGTTGTGGTTGGTTGAATGCACTGATGCAGAACCCACAGGTACAAAGGGCTGACTGTGTGTGAGTGTGTGTGTGTGTGTGTGTGTGTGTGTGTGTAGAACTTGTCACCATGTCTTACACATAGTAAGTCCTCAATGAACAAATTAACATTAAGTTTTATTCTTACAGAAAGCAAATTTTTATAATATCTAGAGCACTGGAATTAGAAGACCTGAGACTGACTCCTCACTTACTCACTTGCTAGAAAAGAGAATGATGGATTTATTGAGAATCAACCAATACATTTATTTATTTATTTACTGTTTGGTTTGCACTCTTCTTTATTATACTGAATAATTCAGAAAACATCAAGCAACTACTATGTTCCAGGATGCAATTCTGTATATTGCAAATAAATGATTGAATCAATCAGACAAAAACCCTGACCTCATGAACTTATATACTTGTTTATTCTCTGTAAAATCTTGTAAGGTTGTATTATGTTCCCTGTTTCACAAACAAGAAAAGTTGATGCATAAATGGTTCTGTCACAAGTGGCCATACTGGGAAACCTCTGCCCCACGGGCATGAGACTAACCATCCACAGAGATACGGATTGCAGGGGGCACCAGCAAGAGGAATTCTGCTACAAGTACTCAGACCAAAAAGCCTTTTTGTCCTGTGGGTCTGACACTATGTTCCCCCACATCGAGACAGGTAGTTATGGTATACTGGCAAGTGGTATATAAGTATCTAAGCATAACAAGCAGTCCAATCTGGAACTTGCTCTTCCTCCAAACAACTTTTTTATTTTTTATTTTTACTTTTCAATATACATTGTAGTTGATTTTCATGACCCTTTACCCAATCCTTTTCCCCCTCCCTCTCTTCCCTACCCCCACATCTTTTAATTGGTTTATTTTTATTTTTATTATTTTGTAAAGTTGTTTGAGTTCCTTCTATATTCTGGATATTAATCCTTTGTCAGAGGTATATTTTGCAAATATTTTCTCACACTTGGTTGGTTGTCTGTTTACTCTGTTGATTGTTTCTTTTGCTATGCAGAAGATTTTTAGTTTGATATAATACCATTTGTTTATTTTTCCTTTGGTTGTCTATGTTTTGGTGGTCATATTCATGAAGTCTGTACCCACTATTACTACCTGGAGTGTTTCCCCTAGGTTTTCTTTAAGGAGTTTTATAATTTCAGGATGTACATTTAATTCTTTAATCCATTTTGTGCTGATTTTGGTATATTGTGAGAGGTACAAGTCTAGTTTCATTCTCCTAAATACAAATATCCAGTTTTCCCAGGACCATTTGTTGAAGAGGCAGTGTCTCCCCCAGTGTGTAGACTTGTTGTCTTTGTCAAAGATCAGGTGGCTGTAGGTTTATGGGGTGATTTCTGGGTTCTCTATTCTATTCCATTTATCCATTTGTCTATTTGTATGCTATTACCATGCTGTTTTAGTTAATATAGCTTTGTAATATAGTTTAAAGTCAGGAAGTGTTATGCCTTCAGCTTTATTTTATTTATTTATTAATTTTTGCTCAGTATTGCTTTGGTTATGCATGCTCTTTTTTTATTCCATATAAATGCATGAATAGTGTTTTCCATTTCTGAGTAAAATATCATTGGAATTTTGATGGGGATTGCATTGAATTTGTAGATTACTTTGGGTAATATTGACATTTTCACAATGTTAAACAGTCCAATCTAAGAGCATGTGATATCTTTCCATCTTTGTGTGTCTTTTTTAATTTTTTCAGCAGTGGTCTGTAGTTATCCCCATAAAGATTTTTCACATGCTTGATAACTTTATTCCCAGGTATTTTGTTTTTTTGGTGGCTATTGAAAATGTTATAGCTTTTTCGATTTCTTTTTCTGCATATTCACTGTTGAAGTATAGAAATGCTACTGATTTTTGAGTGTTGATTTTGTATCTTGCAACTTTGTTGAAATCATTTATCAACTCCAGGAGTTTTTTTGTAGAGGCTTTAGGCTGTTCAGTATATAGGATCATATCATCCACAAACAGGGACAGTTTGACTTCATCTTTTCCAATCTGGATGCCTTTATTTCCTTCTCTTCTCTGATTGCTCTGGCTAGTACTTCCAACACTATGTTAAATAGTAGTGATGAGAGTGAGTATCCTTGTCTAGTTCCTGTTCTTAATTCAGGATGATATTGGCAGTGGGCTTATCATATATGGCTTTAATTGTGTTGAGATACTTTCCATCTATATACCTAACTTGTAGAGATTCTTCATCATGAAAGAATGTTGAATTTTGTCACATGCTTTTTCAGTGTCTATAGAGGTGATCATATGGATTTTGTCTCTGATTTTATCAATGTGGTGTATCATACTTATTGATTTGCATATGTTGAACCAATCTTGCATCCTTGGGATCAATCCCAGTTGCTGATAGTATATAATTTTGTGTATGTGTTGCTGTATTCTGTTAGCTAATATTTTATTGAGGATTTTTGCATCTATATTCATAAAGGATATTGGCCTGTAGTTTTCTATTTTTGATGTATCTTTGTCCGGTTTTGGTATCAGGGTGATGTTTGCCTCATAGAATGATTTTGGGAGAATGGCCTCTGTTTCAATCTTTTGGAACAGTTTTTAGAGAATTGGTATCAGTTCCTATTTGAAGGTTTCATAGAACTCTGCAGTGAACCCATCTGGTCCTGGACTTTTCTTTGTTGGGAACCTTCTGAGAATAGCTTCAATCTCTTTTATTGTTATTGGTTTGTTCAGATTTTCTATATCTTCTTGGCTCAGTTTTGGTAGTTTTTATGTGTCTGAAAATTCATCCATTTTCTCCAGATTTTCAAATTTGTTGGCATATAGTTGTTTGTAATAGTCTTAATGGTCCTTGTATTTCTTAAGGTATTAGTTGTAATATCACCTTTTTCATTTCTAAGTTTTGTTGTTTGGGTCTTCTCTCTTCTTAGTTAGCCTTGGTAAATGTTTGTTAATTACAATTATCTTCTCAAAAAAACAACTTTTTGTTTCATTGATCTTTTATATAGTTTTTTGTGTTTCTATTTCATTTAGTTCTACTCTGATCTTAATTATTTCTTTCTGTCTACTAACTTTGGGTTTGGATTGTTCTTGTGTTTCTAGATCTTCAAGGTGAAGTGTTAGGTTGTTTCTTTGCCATCTTTCCATCCTACTGAAGTAAGCATTTAATGTGATAAAATTCCCCCTTAGAACTGCTTTTGCAGTATCCCACAGGTTTTGGTATTATTTGTCATTATTTTCACTACTTTCAATAAATTTTTGGTTTCCTTTTTAATTTCTTCTTGGACCCATATGTGATTAAGTAGAATAATCTTTAATTTCCATGTTTGTATAGTTTCCAGAATTTCATTTGTTATTGATTTCTAATTTAAAACAATTATGATTAGAATAATTACATGGAATAATTCCAATTTTTTGACTTTGTTCAGACTTGATTTGTGACCTAACATGTGGTCTCTCCTGGAGAATGTTCCATGTGCTGATGAGAATTACGAATATTCTGAGGTTGTTGGATGGAATGTTCTGCAGATATCTGCCAAGTCCATTGGTCTAAAGTGTTGTTTAGATCTTGTGTTTCTCTATTGATTTTTTGGTCGGATGATCTTTCCAATGTTTAGAGTTGGTTGTCCAGGTCCCCGTCTATTATGGTGTTACTGTCTATTTCATTCTTTAGATCTAATAGTGTTTGCTTTATAAATCTGGCTGCTCTGACATTGGGTGCATATATGTTTATGATTGTTATGTCTTCTTGATCGATAGATCCTTTTATCATTATACAGTGGGTTTCTTTATCACTTTTTATGATTTTTGCTTTAAAGTATCTTTTATGTGATATAAGAATAACTACTCCAGCTCACTTTTCATTTCTATTTTCATGATATTTCTTTTTCTATCCCTTCAGTGTTAGTTTATGTATGTCTTTACAGGTGAGGTGAGTCTCTTGAAGGCAGTATGTTGTTGGGCCCATCTGTTTAATCCAGTCAGTCAGTCTATGTCTTTTAAGTAGGGAATTTAATCCCTTTACATTTAGAGTTGTTATTGAAAGGTGTTGATTTACTCCTAGCATTTTACTGAGTTTTGTTCAGATGTCTTAAATATCTTTCCTTCCTTCCTTTCTGATTTTCTGTTTGTCTTCTGTGTTTGCTGGTGTCTTGGGGTGATAGATAAACTATTTTTTTCATTTTTGCCAGCAATTTTGTTTTGCTGGTAGGTTTTGTTCCTTCTCGAGTGTTCATAGCAGTGATGGCTGTTTTCAGGCACCAAACCCAGTACTTCATTGAGAATTTCTTGTAAGTCTCTTCATGTGGTAGTGAACTCCCACAGTTTTTGTTTGTCTGGGAAATATACTATTTGTTCTTCATTTCAGAAGGACAGCCTGGCTGGGTAAAGTATTCTCGGCTGGCAATTTTTGTCCTTTAGTATTTTGAATATATCCTTCCATTCTTTTCTGGCTTTTAGGGATTCTGATGAAAAGTCTATTCTGATTGGTGCTTCCTTATAGGTGACGTGCCACTTCTCTCTTGCAGCTTTTAAAATTCTCTGTTTTCTTTGAGTTTTGCCAGTTTGACTATAACATGTCTTGGAGAGTACTTTTTTGGGCTGAATATGTTTGGGGATCTTTGGGCCTCCTGAATCTGATGATCAGTGACTTTCCCTATACCTGAGAAGTTTTCTGCTATTATTTCATTGAATATGTTTTCAATGCCATTTCCTTTTTCCTCCCATTCTAGAATACCCATGATTCAGATATTTGAGTGCTTAATGTCTGTTATCTCTCTCAGATTTTCTTCAATTTTTTAAATTCCTTTTTTCTTTTCTCTGGTTTGCCTGTGTTAATTCATACAGCCTCTCTTCAAGGTCAGAAACTCTCTCTTCTGCTTCTTCTAACCTGCTGGTTAGACTCTCTGTTGTGTTTTTTATTTCATTAAATTAATCCTTCAGCTCCACAAGCTCTGCTACATTCTTTTTAAGGCATTGATTTCTTTGTATATTTCTTATTTCAGATCCTGTATATTTCTTGTCATTTCATTGTGTTGTCTTACTGAGTATTCTTGTATCTCATTTAGTTTCCTTAGAATTGTTGCTCTAAATTCCTTGTTAATCATTTCAAAGACTTTCTGTTCTATAGGATCTAGAGCTTGAGAGTTATTATTTTCCTTTGGTGGCTGTGTAATTTCTTGATTTTTCATATTTTTGGTATATTTCCTTTCTTGTTAAGTAATTGTAGCAGGGGTTATCACAGCCCACTCATTTCACCTTGATGTCTGGCTTGGATCCTGAAGGGACTGACAATTCTGGGCAGTGGGAACTTGCCTGGGCTAGGGGTCCCATGGTGCCTGCCTTTTCTTTTACAGCTGACTTGGGGTGTGTGGGTCTGGTGGCTTTTAGGCCTCTCTGGGCTACAGAGACTGACCTAGGCTGGGGGTCCGAAAGCACCTGCCTGTTCTGGCGTAGCTGAATTTGGGCATGTGGGCTCAGCAGCTCTCAGGCCTCTCTGTATGGTGGTGACTGGAATAGGCTGGGGGTCCCACATCACCTGCTTCTTCTGTTGCTGTTGACTCAGAGCTTGTAGACCTGGTGTCTCTCAGGCCTTTGTATGAGTGGGGACTGGCCCAGTCTGAGGGTCCCACGGCACCTGTCTTTTCTGGCATGACTTGGGGCATGTGGGACCAGTGGCTCTTAAGTCTCTCTAAGTGCCGTGGACTGACCTGGGCTGGAGGTCCCATGGTACCTGCCTTTTTCAGTTGGACTGACTCAGGGCATGTGTGCCTATGGCTCTTAAGCCTCTCTAAGTGGCAGAGACTGTCCTGGGCTGGAGGTCCTGTGGCTCCTGCATTTTCTGCCATGGCTGACTCAGTGCTTGTGGCCCAGAGTGGGTCCTTCCTGCCTACGACTTAGAGTCTTCTTTACCTCCACCTAAATGCAACAGGTGATCTGGCCCAGGGAAACTCCTCCCACACTTCAGGTAGCACCAGCAGCACAAGTTAAACCACACATACCAAGAAATTGCACCACAATGGCCCTGAAAATTAAATTTTTTTATAATTGCATCCCACAAAAGTAGGCAAGAACATGTATGCTAAATCTAGCAGATGACAGACTGCTAAAATAAAAGATTTAAATAGAATCCTGAGTCTCCTAACATAATTGACAAAATGTTCAAGATACAGTAAAAAATCACTCATCATAGCAAGAATCAGAAAAACCCCAACATCAATGTGAAAAGGCAATTGAATGACACCAACACTTATATAAATCTAATGTTGCAATTATCTGACAAGGATTTTAAAGCAGCCATAATAAAAATGCTTCAACAAGCAATTACAAATTCTCTTGAAACAAACAACCAAACAAAAATTAGAAAATTTCATCAAAGAAACAGAAGTTATTTTTTAAAAAGAACCAGATGGAAATTATAAAAATTAAATGATAAAAATAAAGTGACAAAAATAAAAAACTTACTAGATGAGTTCAAAAGTGGAGAATAGATGACAGATGATAGAATCAGTGAACTTGAGGACAGAGCAATAGAATTAATGCAATCTGAACACCAGGGAGAAAACACATTGAATACAAAATGAACAAAGCCTTAGGGACCTGTAGGACTATAAAAAAGAACAATCATATCATCAGAGTCCCATGAAAAAAGAACTGTCTAAACATTTTTTTTGAAAAAATTAAAGGCTGAGAACTTCACAAATTTGGTAAAAGATTTACAGATTCAAGAGGATGAACAAATCCCAGTTAAAATAAACCCAATGAAATGCAGAATGATAGACATAATAAAAGTGCTGAAAACTGAAGACAAAGAAAAAATCTAGAAAATAGCCAGAAAGAAATGGCATTACCTATAGAGGAACATCAATTCGAATGACAGTGGATTTCTGAAGTCATGGAGGCCAGAAGGAAATGACACTTTTTTCAATTTCTGAAAGAAAAGAGATGTCAACTGCAAATTCTATATCCAATGAAACTATCTTTCAAGAATAAACGGGAAATAAAGACATTCTCTGGCAAAGGAAAACTAAAACAATCTATTGATAGTAGATCTACCCTTAAAGAATGGCTAAAGGGAATTCCTCAAACAGAAAAAAAATGACAAAATAAGGAATCTTGGAGAATCAGGTAGGAAGGACACTGAAACCACAAAAATAGGGGTATATAAAATGAACTGTCCTTCAGTTTTATAAATCATATTTGATAATTAAAACAAATATAACAGAAATTTTTATGTCTGATACTCAAGACAATGATATTTGAAAGTGGGGAAAGTAAAGGAATCTAAATGGAAGTGACATTTCCATACTTCACCTGAAATGATAAAATGTTGATACCAGCAGACCCTGGAAAGTCGCATGTGTATATTATAATACCCAGAACAACCTCTAAGAAAATGATACAAACAGATACAGTAAAAAAAAACACTACAGATAAATAAAGATGTAATCTTAAAAAAAAATTCACATAACACACAGGAAGACAAGAAAAGACAAATAGAGGAATGAGAAACATAATGACAAACAAGTAATGTAATAGCAGACTTAAGCTCTAAAATAACAATAAGTACTTTGAATATCAATAGGTTTAGTAAACCAATTAAAAGGAAGAAATTGGCACAATGGATAAAATTAACTATTGTCAAATTGTCCTCCATAATCATTTCCTGAATAACAGGATAAATCATTGATTAAGAAATTTTAAAAATGCAAGTTATCATAAAAAAAATTTTTATTGAGAATACTCCTTTCAAATTAAGTGGCAAAGAAAGTTCTTCCAAATGATCAAGGCCTAAAAATTATTTTGCTACTAATCAATCTTTTAACCTGAAAACATTGATCTTCCTAATTTTACCATGCTAGCACAATGCTAACACAAAATTTTCATGCTGACAGTGCTAAAAGAATAAGTGTTTATTCTAAATAAAATACTAACTTACAAAACATAAAAGGGTAGTTAATTCAAAACTATGAGCAAAATTGGTTTATCTTGGGAATGCAAGATATTTTAATTTTAGGAGTTGATTAATATATGTCACAAATTAATATGTCAAAGTAAAACTATATTAAAAAGTCAATAGATGATGATAAAACAAAATTCAAAACCATTTCTGATTTTAAATATCTATATTTATATATTTTATATAAAGAATTTTTTAAATGCTCTCTTCTACTATACACGTGTCTACTCAGGTGCCTTACACATGAGTAGAAAATGGAGAATAAACAAGAAAAAGAAGCAATCAAAAACAATTCACAAAATTGGAAATGCAAATAGACAAATAAACAGAAAAAGGATGCTATAATTCCCTATCAAACAGAAAAAAAGTAAAAACAAAATCCTCATAAAGTTCTCATAAATTAGTAATGTAATATTACAAAGGAATGCATAAGAGTAATAGACAATGAAAACATGCATTAATCATTTATGGTTAGGCTTCTGGGATATGGGAATTCTATGCACTGTTGAAAATAAATATAATCATAATGGAAATTAGTAAAAAAATTTCAGAAGTGTTATCTGCTAATGTATTTCAAGAATCTTAAAATTGCGTATGTTATTTAGGTGGCAATTATACTTCTAGAAAAATGTCCTGAGGAAATATAGTTAATTTTCTGCAATGATTTATTTACAGTGATGTTTATAATTCATGAGTGAAATTTCAAAATAATGAAGGTAACAAAAAGAAAGGTGGCCTCAGATACTGTTGGTGGCTTATCCAAACATCATTGCCCCTTCTCTTCCTTACTGAGAGAACATTGATTTCATTCTGCATGGCATGATGACCAGCTTGAGCTGAATCCATAAATAAACAAATGGACAACAAAGAGAGAGAGAGAAAGGAACAAACAAACAAGAATCACAGAAATATGCTGAACTTTTAGGAAACTAGAGGTGGAAAGGGGAGAGGAGGGGGAGCAGTAGGGGGCTGTTGGGAAAATATAGAAATGTGGAGCATTAGAAATCTTGATTCTCATTTGATTTTAGAATAGGATTTTTTTTTTTTTTCCTTTTTGTTGTCTTTTTTCGTGTCCGGCAATGGATCGCAACCCTCAGTGTCGCGCCCGTACGAGACCGGGACCGGCAACGGGATCACAACCCTCGGTGTTGCGCCCGCACCTCGCTCAGCCAGTGAGTGGGAACCGGTCTGTATGTGAGATCCGAACCCTTGGCGGGAGCGCCACCGCACTCCCAAGCGGCGCACTGTAGCAGTGCACCACCGGGCCGGCCCCCAAGAACAGATTCTTAATTGGTCTTAGTGAATCATGGTCTATTAGTCCATTTCTGCTGCTTATAACAAAATACCTGGAACTGGGTGATTTATAAGAAAATGAAATTTAATGCTTATAGTTTCAGAGGCTAGGAAGTCCACAGTCCAGAGAACCCATCTAGTGAGAGTCTTGGTGGTGGTGACAGTGACGCAGGGGTCTTACATGGAAGAAAACTGGTGGAGCAGAGAGAGAGAACTTCTCATGTGCTCTTCTTTTAAAGCCCGCAGAAACACTTCCATGACGGCCATCATTAATCCATTTACAGTGGTATGATCCTACAATGTAATCACCTCTTCAAGGCTCTACCTTTAAATTAACATAATAGGACTTCCCACACTCAACAGTTACAGTGGAGATTTAAGCTGCAATGAAGTTGGGGGGCATCCAATCTAAAGCACATGGAAATCCCATTCTCATTTACCACATGCTCATTTTCCAGCCTCCTTTCCATCTAGAGAAAGCTATGTCACCCAGTTCTGGAACATAAGATATAAGGG
Organism: Galeopterus variegatus; assembly: GCF_000696425.1. NCBI lineage: Eukaryota > Metazoa > Chordata > Mammalia > Dermoptera > Cynocephalidae > Galeopterus > Galeopterus variegatus. The sequence continues at coordinate 133,158 of NW_007730960.1, read as the reverse complement.
GAAATCTGGGAAACTTCTGGAAAAGTACATCTTTCCTAATAAAAGGAAAGCTATGTATTGATCCTGCATCTGCATCCTGTCTTTCACTATGGTGTAAAGATGTGGTGCTTTGAATTGTGGCAGCTGTCATGTCACAAGCATGAGGACAAAACAGCAAGATAAACAAGAAGAAAGATCAGAAGAGCCTGGGTCCTTGATGACACTGTTGATATGCCCAACAAACCAAAGGGCTGTCTGTCTCCAGACTTTATTAGATAAGTAAATGTGCTTATGGTTCAAGTCACTGTTAAGTTTTATATTACTTTTAAATTAGTACATCTCAAATGATTTGAAGGTAAAATGATTTGTCCACAGCAAAGATGGTACTCAGCCCATATGTATCTAGCTACAAAGCTCTTGTATGTATTTTTAGTGCACCACTGTACCTTTTAGCAAGTCACATATACTCTTTGAGCCTTAGTTGTCTCATCTTTAAAATGAGGCTCATGATACCTTCCTGGTGGGACTGTTGTAAGAGCCAAATGAAATAATGTATGTGTGAGCTCTTTACAAAGTACAGACTACAAGACAAGTACAAGCTATCTGAATAAAAAGATTTTTGAAGGAGTGCACTATTTCAATTCATTTATTTTCTCTGCACTTTCCAGTGGTGCTGAAGTAATTTACAATCAGAGATGTTCTGAGCAAAATTCACATTTCATTATGGACTTCTTTTTAAGAGTTTGGTAACAGCAGTTTGAAAAATAGACATATTTTTTTCCTCTGGAAAAGTTCAGCTTTGTAAATATAGATGGCTTTAGAGATAATGACCATGTATATAATAGAAACATTTGTAAGGTTTTTTTAATCATGAAGAGTGATGTGATATTTACAACAGATTTTTGTCAAGTCAAACAGCTTATTCCATTAGGTTCATCCTAATATCTAGCATGAACTAACCTCTGATGGCCTTTCCTTGGTCCCAGAATCCCTTATCAACCATGTGGGCACCTCACTGTGGTACACAATGTTATGTGCAAAGAGTTAAAACCTGAAACAGAGGCGACTGTCCCAAACTCGTTCTATGAGGCAAACATCACCCTGACAACAAAACCAGACAAAGACACAACAACAAAAATAAAACTACAGGATAGTATCATTGAAGAATATAGATGCAAATACCCTCAATAAAATGCTAGCTAATAGAAAACAGAAACACATACGTAAAATTATACACCATGATCAAGAGGGATTCATCCCAGAGAGGCAAGGTTGGTTCAACATATGCAAATCAATAAATGTGATACACCACATCAACAAAATCAAAGACAAAAACTGTATGATCATCTCTATAGATGCTGAAAAAGCATTTGAAAAAATTCAACATCTGTTCATGAGAAGGACTCTCTATAAATTGGGTATAGAAGGAAAGTATCTCAACACAATTAAAGCCACATATGATAAGCCCACTGCCAATATCATCCTGAATAGGGAAAAGCATTCAGCTTTTCCCTTAAGAACAAGAACTAGACAAGGATGCCCACTCTCATCACTACTATTCAACATAGTGTTTGGAAGTACGAGCCAGAGCAATCAGGGAAGAGAAGGAAATAAAGGGCATTTAGATTGGAAAAGATAAGATCAAACTGTGCCTGTTTGCAGATGGCATGATCCTATATATTGAACAGCCTAAAGACTCTACAAAAAACCTCTTAGAGTTAATGAATGATTTCAGCACAGTTGCAGGATACAAAATAAACATACAAAAATCAGTAGCATTTCTGTATTCTAACAATGAACTGGCAGAGAAAGAAATCAAGAAAACTATCCCATTTATAATAGCCACCAAAAAAATAAAATAACTAGGGGCCAGCCCGGTGGCGCACTGATATAGTGCGCTGCTTGGGAAGTGTGGCGGTGCTCCCGCCGAGGGTTCGGATCCCACATACAAACCGGTTCCGCTCACTGGCTGAGCGAGGCACGGGAGCAACACCGAGGGCTGCGATCCTGTTGCCGGTCCCGGTCCGGTACGGGGGTGACACTGAGGGTTGCAATCCATTGCCGGACACGGAAAAAGACAAAAATAAATAAATAAATAAAATAAAATAACTAGGAATAAATTTAACCAAGGATGTAGCAAATCTCTACAGTGAGAACTACAAACGACTGTTGAGAGAAATTAAAGAAGACACAAGAAGATGGAAAGATATTCCATGCTCTTGGATTGGAAGAATTAACATTGTGAAAATGTCCATACTACCCAAAGTGATCTACAGATTCAATGCAATCCCCATCAAAAATCCAGTGATATTTTTCTCATAATTGGAAAAAAAATCATTCCTCACTTTCATATGGAAGAACAGAAGACACCAAATAGCCAAAACAGTCCTGAGCAAAAAAATAAATAAATAAATAAAGCTGGAGGCATAACACCACCTGACTTTAAACTTTACTACAAAGCTATAGTAACTAAAAGAGCATGATACTGGCATAAAAACAGACACACAGACCAATGGAACAGAATCAAGAATCCAGAAATCAACCCATGTACCTACAGCGATCTGATCTTTGACAAAGGTTCCAAGACCACACACTGGGGAAGAGACTGTCTCGTCAGTAAATGGTGCTGGGAAAATTGGACATTCATATGTAGGAGAATAAAACTAAACCCATACCTCTCACATTATACCAAAATCAACTCAAAATGGATTGGAGAATTAAATATACATCCTTAAACAATAAAACTCCTTAAAGAAAACATAGGGAACACACTTGAGGAAGTAGGATTGGGTACAGTCTTTATGAATATGACCCCCAAAGCACAGGTAACCATAGGAAAAATAAACAAATGGGATTATATCAAACTAAAAAGCTTCTGCACAGCAAAAGAAACAATCAACAGAGCAAAAATACATCCAACAGAGTGGGAGAAAATATTTGCAAAATATACATCAGACAGAGGATTAATAACCAGAATATACAAGGAACTCAAACAACTTAACAGTAAAAAAAAAAACAAAAAAAAAAAAACAAGTAACCTAATTAAAAAATGGCCAAAGGAGCTGAATAGGTATTTCTCAAAGGAAGATACACAAATGGCCAACAGACATATGAAAAAATGCTCAACATCACTCAGCATTCAGGAAATACAAATCAAAACCACTTTGAGATACCATCTTACTCTGGTTAGGATGGCTAATATCCAAAAGACTGAGAATGACAAATGCTGGTGACATTGTGGAGAAAAAGGAACCCTCCTACACTGTTGGTGGGACCGTACAATGGTGTAGCCCTTATGGAAAATAGTATGGAGGTTCCTCGAACACTACAGATAGATCTACCATATGATCCAGCTATTCCACTGCTGGGTATATACCCAGAGGAATGGAAATCATCACTTCGAAGAGATATCTGAGCTCCCATGTTTATTGCAGTGCTATTTACAATAGCCAAGAGTTGGAACCAGTCTAAATGCCCATCATTGGTTGAGTGCATTAAGAAAATGTGGTATATCTACACAGTGGAATACTACTCTGCTATAAAAATAAAAATGAAATACCACCATTTGCAGCAACATGGATGGACTTAGATAAAATTATGTTAAGTGGAATAAGCCAGGCACAGAAAGAGAAATACCACATGTTCTCACTTATTTGTGGGAGCTAATACAAATAAATTAGTAAATAAACACATAAACTGGTGGGGGTAGGGAAGAAGAAACAATCACAACAACTCCTTGATTTTATTAACATATGAACAGATATGATGTTGATGGAGGGGAGGGGGAAGACGGAGGGAGGAAAAGGAGGAATTGATAAAGGGACACAAAAATCAACTATATTACTATATTGTATATTGATAAATTAAAATTTTAAAAACTAGAGTTAGTGCTTGTATCCCTTGATATCCCTGGGCATTATTCTCTTTATTTTTGAAATACAGAGGTAGGAAGGGGGTGGGATAAATAATTGCTGTATTTTCTTTCAGCCACAGGATCATGTCACTCTCCTACCTCAAACACTCCAAAGGGTTCCTAGTGCACTTAAAAAAATGAAAATTCCTCAACATAGACTTGAAGTTCCTATATGGTCTGGCCCACATCTTCCTTTCTGACCTCACTGTGTACCAGTTTCTGTCTCATTCATGTGAAAGCAGTTGCATTAACCTCCTTGGTCTTCTTTGAACATGCCTCGTTCATTCTCACCTTGGTACTGTGTGCTAGCTGTTTCCTCTCCCCAGAAGGCATCTCTTTAGAAAGGTTTTTCCCTGCTTCCGAATCTGAAGTCGTCACCCAGTCACTCTGTATCACATCACCCTAACTTAATTCTTGTCATATTTTCCTATCTAGATTCCTTATTTATCTATATACATACCTCGTTTATTATTTGTTTCACTAATTAAAAAGTAAGGAACATGAGGGCAAAGACTTTTGTCTATTTTGCCACATCAATGGTGCCTACAATCACGCCTGCCTCTTTGCAGGTATTCAATAAGTAATTGCTGAATAAATGAATGGTTGCATAAAATAAGGTGTAAGCACATACAAAGTGTCTGCTGACTATCTGCTTCCAGTTTCTGTAGCCCTGGCTGCAGTCCAAATTTAACACCACACCTAGGTTCAGGGACCAAGAAAGGACCTGAGGCAGGAACAATTAAGAAGCTCCAGACTTGTAAACCAGTACTCAGCATAAAGCCTCTGCCTTGCTGGTCTTTTTGATCCTTACTTCTAATTGGGATTCTCGACCCTCCCTTGTTCCCCATCTGTCAGTCTTCCCTTGAACAACCTTACTAGCTCAGACCCTCTAGGACAGAGGCCACATTTCAACCTTCTCGGTTTTTCCTCTCCTATTCCCAAGACCACCTGGTTTCTGAACCTCAAGTGGGTGGGCCTTGCTTTAGTTAACATATTTCCCTAATGCCAAAGAGCCCTCCTGGGCCTCTGCATTCCGCATCTCTTGAGATACCCCATTATCTCATGGAAGCCTTCCCTGATCCTGATCATGCTAGGCTGACTTTTTGCTGGAACTGTGACTGCCACTGCATACTCTTTGGATCCCATGTTTTAACTGCTGGATGAGTAATAGATGGGGCTGACTCTCCTAATCATGGTCCCTCTTAGTTGCCCAGGACCACACTGTTGGCAAGTGACACACCATCCCTATTGGTCCCAGTACTCATTTTCTTGGCAATCCATGGTGGGAAGGCTGTGAGTATAGAACACAAGAACTATGGAGCTAATGGGAAGGGATTTCAAGTTAAGTAGTGGCTTCCATGTTACTTGGCTTCTGGGTCCTCTTAAGCTAAACTCTGTCTCTGAGTTAGAGGGCCAAGAAAGCCAACCCAAAAGAGCTCATTGCTTATATAGCTCGACCATGTGCCAGGAACTCTTCTAAATGCTTTCCATGTAATAGCTCATTCAATTCTCTAAACAACCATATTAGGAATTATTATTAGTTCCATTTTGCAGATGAGGAAACTGAGGCACAGATGCCAAGGAGTTTGACCAAATTCACACAGCTAGTGGCTATACCAGGAGCTGAAGTGGTAAAGAGAATGATAAGACAAAGAGTTAGCTTCTGCCCAGAGGGTACAGAATAATCACAATCCTTCATGTGTGACCAACCCTTAACAGTTTAGAAAGCACTTTCACACCTATTATTATTTGATCTATACAACATCCCTGTAAGGTAAACAGTATAGGGATTATCATCGTTATTTTGTGGGTGTGAAAGCTGCAACATGGTCCTCCTTTGCCAACAGTGTCTTCAGTACCTCTGAGGACAACTAGCTGCCATTGTTTCTGTTCTAGCATGAGAGGGAGGACGATCTAGCATGGCAGAAATATCCTGGTGCACTAAGGTGCACAGAAGAGGAAACAATACTCAGATTACAATTCTTGAAAAACAGATGGCATAAGGTAGTAAAATTAGCATTGGAATGACAACTGGGGGGTATGGATTCTAATCCTGGCCATAGGGTAATCAGTCATTTCAGTGTGCTGATGACTAAGAGGTTTCCCAGGACACAGAACTTCCAGTGCTAAAACTGAAACAGTCCCATGCAAACTGGGATGGCTGGTCACCCTACTTGGCTCTTCTTCTTTCAACCAATGATCTTGGATGAATCACTTTATCCTTTGTGGCCTCAGTTACCTAATCTGAGAAAAAGGGACAGTATGTTCCTCACCTATCTTATATAGCTCAGGTTAGCTAAGGTGTATAAAACCATTCTGAAGGCTTTGAAGAGCTATGCAAGGTGAGACAGAGTTAAGTATGCAAAGAGGAAGTCTTCTACAAAGAGGAATTTTTTTTTTGACCAGTAAGGGTATCGCAACCACACGGTGTGGTCTGCACCACGCTCAGCCAGTGAGCGCACCGGCCATCCCTATATAGGATCCAAACCCACCGCCTCGGTGCTCCCAGTGCCACACTTACCCAAGTGAGCCATGGGGCCGGCCCACAAAGAGGAATTTTTTTTTGACCAGTAAGGGTATCGCAACCACACGGTGTGGTCTGCACCACGCTCAGCCAGTGAGCGCACCGGCCATCCCTATATAGGATCCAAACCCACCGCCTCGGTGCTCCCAGTGCCACACTTACCCAAGTGAGCCATGGGGCCGGCCCACAAAGAGGAATTTTAATGAGAAAGGTTCAAGTAATCAATACATGGGGCTTGTCCTGCTCAAAGAGAAAGTGAGATGAGACATTTTTGCTCACTCCTGACCTCATACCAGGGTGAATTTCAGGTGGTTTCTCAAAGTACTGAAAGTACTAAATGTGTACTACCAGTCAGAAGAGAGGTGAGTGTGTAGTCTCAGGTGTACCTTGAGAGGCCACCACACTCCCCTTGAAAGTTCTCAGTGGAGATGGGGTGGGTGGTAAGTCATCTTGGTTGTTATTCTTGCTTAAGTGCACCTTTTCCAACCAACTAGGACATTTTTCCCCATTCTTTCATTCATAGGAAAGTAAGCTACAAAATCTATTTTTCTTTTTTTTTTTTTTTTGTCCCTTTTGAGACCAGCCGCACCGCACTCAGCCAGTGAGTGCACCGGCCATCCCTATATTGGATCCGAACCCGCGGCGGGATCGCTGCTGCACTCCCAGCACCACACTCTTCTGAGTGTGCCATGGGCTCAGCCCCTACAAAATCTATTTTTTCACAAGATAAACATACCCTCTCCTGTGTTGTTTTGGTTATTGGCCCATGGTGTCAGCCTCAGTGGGCACTCTCCCCTCCCCTTACTACCCACCTTTCTCACTAAGTACAAAAACCGTCAGTAGTCACACAGCCCTCATAACAAGAGCATTCAACCATGAGAAAGGGGCCAGCATACTAGTCTGTACAATTCTCCTGTGTCTTGCTGACAAAACCAGAAAAACATTGGCAGGTGCCAAAGAGTGGTCCTCATTAGATAAGCTTCTGACAGACATCTGAAATCTCCATGGCAGCTATTGCTGGCCTTTGAGGGTCTGAGACACCATATTTCATGTGGTTTCCAGAGCCCCAACCACCTAATAAACATCATGTGGCATGGCATAGGTGCCATTAAATCTGACACATCCCTGTAACCCTGGATATGGGACCTCTGTCTAGGAAAGGTATACTTATTGACAAATCTGCTTATCAGAACCTAGGGAATGAACAGAGGGCTTTTTGTACCACTATTTTTTTTTTTTTTTTGTCAAAGTGTTACTTCAAAGTATACAAATTAAATTGTCTTTCACTAAAAACTTAACAAATTGCCTTTAAGAAAGAGAACAAAATCACAGACTCTGGACTATTCTGAAGAAGTCAGGGCATATGGGTAAAGCTGCCTAATATGGGTTAAATGTCATTATCCAGGAAAAAGTCAGACCTTATATTAAACTTTTCCCTGTGGTCAGCAGCATCCTATAGCAGATGTAAGTGCTCTTTTACTTTAAGAGAAGGTAAGAGACAATAGCTGGGTTTTGAGAAAATCAGAGCTACTCTAATGTGTCCTATAACTGCAGCTAGAAACTCCTCTAAAATATTACAGAAGATATGGCTGAATCCTCCAAACTGCTGACTAAATCAACAATATAGTCAGACCTATAAAATTCCCAAGAGTAGAGACCACTCCACATCCAGTACCTAGCCCTGAACATGGCATAGAGTGGGTACCTCAATAGTTCTTGCTATTTGTTAGCTTGTGAACATGCTATGTTGCCTGGACTATGGTTTCCTAGGCATGTGTCTAGCCACCTTGATTATGTCCCTGTCAGATTATGATTTTCCAAACAATGGTAGTAACCTCTCATCAAGGAAAAGAGTGAAGGTTTTAGTTAGGGACATTGTATTAGTCCATTTCCATTGCTTATAACAAAATACCTGAAACTGGGTAATATATAAAAAAAAATAATTTATTTCTTACAGTTTCAGAGGATGGAAAGTCCAAAGTCCAGGTAACACATCTGGTGAGAGCCTTCTTCTTGGTGCTAACTCTGTAGTGATGCAGAGTATCACATGGCAAAATGGCAGAAGCAGAGACAGAGCTAACTCCTCACTCCTTTTAAAACCCTCAGAACCACACCCATGACTACCATTAAAACCATCAATGGATTGATCCATTTCTTGGGTATGGTCCTAAAAATCCAATCACTTCATCAAGGCTCCACCTTTCAACTACTGTAATAGGATTTCCCACTCTCAACAGTTATAGTGGGACTCAAGCCTCAATGAGTTTGGGAGGACATCCAATCCATAGCATTCTGCCTCTGTCCCCCCCAAACTCATGTCCTTTTCACATATGAATACATTTATTTCAACCCCAAAGCCTTAACTTGTTTAAACTCAAAAGTTCAAAGTCCAAAATCCTGTCTGTGAAATCAAAACAAATTATCTATTTCCAAAATACAATGGTGGGACAAATATAGGGTGCAAATTCCAGTTCAAAAAGGGAGAAATAGGCCACAAGAAAGAGGTAACAGGTCTTAAACAAGTCCAAAACCCAGCAGGGCAGGCATTAAATCTCAAAACTGGTGAATGATGCACCTTGACTCCATATTCAACACTCTCTGCATACTGGTGCAGAGGTTGGGTCTCCAAGTCACTGGCCAGCTTCATTCCTATGGCTTTCGTGGTCTCTGGCCATACTTCAGCTCTCACAGGATGGCATTGTACGCTGGTAGTTCTACAGATCTGGGATCTCCATGGTGGTCCTGCTAGGCATGGCACTGGTGGGAATTCTCTGCTGTAACTTTGAACCCATATTCCCACTCAGCATTGCTTTAGTGAAAGTCTTATGCAGTGACTCTGCCCCTGTAACAGATCTCTTCCTTGATCCTCAAGTTTTTTCACACAGTCTTTGAAATTGAGGTGGAGGCTTCCAAGCCTCCACGGCTCTGGCATTCTGCGAGCCTGCAGGCCTAACACCATGAAGGCACCACCACGACTTCCAAAGTTGCAGGTCCAGCCACACTGGGGGCCAATTTAGCCATGGCTGGAACAGCTGGGGTGCTAGTACTGAAAGCAGCTTTCTGAAGTGGCCCTGAGCAGCGAGCCCATGGAGTGTGCCTTGGGCCTGTTCCTCAAGACCATTCTGCCCCGCTAGGCCTCTGGGCCTGTGATGGAAGGGGAAGCCTCAAATATCTCTGAAATGCTTTCAAGGTCTTTTCCCCCTTCTCTTGATAATCCCTTTCTTCTGTACTAATCTCCTTAGCAAATGGTTGCTGGGCTACACCAATAGATTTTTTTCTACTGAAAATGTTCTCTCATTCTCTATCACATGGCCAGGCTACAAATTTTACAACTTTTTATGCTCTGCTTCCCTTTTAATTATAAATTATGCCTTTATGTCATGCCTCTTCTGCCATAATTCAGTGTATGCTGTTGCAAGTAGCCATGCAGCTTCCTGAATGCTTTGCTGCTTAGTAATTTCTTCTACCAAATACCCTCATTCAACATCTTTAAGTTCCACATTCCATAAAGCTTTTGAGCATGAACAGAATGCAGCCATGTTCCTTGCCAGTTAACAGCAAGGGTGATCTTTGCCCCAGTTTCCAATAAGACCCTTCTCATTTCTATCCAAGACCTGTTTAGAATGGTCTTTACAGTCCGTATTTCTATCAGCATTCTGGTCACCACCATTTAACCAGTCTCTAAGATGTTCTAAATTCTCATCACCAGCATCTAGGCTTTTCCTAGCCTGTTTGTCCAAATTATTCCAGCCTCTGCCAATACTCAGTTCCAAAGCTGCTTCAACATTTTCAAGTATTTTTATAAGCAACACCTCACTTCTCTGGGACCAATTTTCTGTATTAGTCCATTTCTGTTGCTTATAACAAGATAACTGAAACTGGGTAATGCATAAAGAAACAGAATTTATTTCTTATAGTTTCAGAGGCTGGGAAGTCCAAAGTCCAGTTAACACATCTAGTGAGAGCTTTGTTCTTGGTGGTAACTCTACAGTAGTGCAGGGTATCACACGGCAAAATGGCAGAAGCAGAGAGAGAGCTAACTTCTCACTCCTTCTTTTAAAACCCTGAGAACTACATCCACAACCATCATTAAACTATCAATGGATTAATACATTTACTTGCGCATGGTCCTCACAATCTAATCACTTCTTCAAGGCTCCATCTTTCAACTACCACAATAGGATTTCCCACCCTCAACAGCTACAGTGGAGACCAAGCCTCAATAAGTTTGGAGGGACATCCAATCCACAGCAGACATACAATTCTGGAACTTACTCATTGTGTGTCCTTAAGCAAATGGTTTCACATTTCTCAACATCAGTTTTCTCATCTGCAAAATGGGGATTTTAACCTTGCGTGGTAATTCGGAGAATTAAATGTGATAATGCATACTAAAGGATCTAGTATAGGGCTTAGTGCGTACAAGACACTTGGTAATCAACAGACTCCCTTTCCATCCCTCCCTGGTTTAGCAGGGCTCTTCTCCCTTCCCCTTAAAAAGAGTGAGTATTACACTAAAATAAATGCACACTTGTCATTCTTTGGATTTGTTGGTGAAAAAAGAGAAATGCACCTAGGCTTCCTCAATGACTCACCCCAGCTACACCATGAAGGCCATGCCTAAGACATGGGTGCCATTATAGCAGCTCCCTTTCACAAACTGCAGCTACCAGTGACCTGAGATTTAAGGACAGGATTCCCCACAGTACCTTCAGTACCTAAGCCACCTTAGTCAAAACATTGCTTTCAGTGTTTGCTACATGTTTTTTTATCAAGATATTCCTGTACAGGATAAACTCAGTTGACAAAGGTTTGAAAACCTTTCTGAGACAATTGCCTTTGAAATGGAAATGCAAAAAAAAAATAAATAAATAAAATCAGATTTACAAATAAGTGAGGATGTCCTTAGGTATTTCATTGAATAGCAGATTATTTTCTACAGAACAATCCCTCCCACCACCACAATCCCAAACTGTGGCTGTCCAAGAAAATTTTTTCAGCCCAGCTCTGACATGAAATTGTGTTCTCTCTATATCTTTACATTAGTAGCAGGCAGGAGGTGGAAAGGAAGTGTCAGGTGGCTCTTGTCTCCATCCCCTGGACCATGACACATGCTGGGTTGTTCTTCTGCCAAAGCCCTCCACCCATTCAGCTGTGCTGTGTAACTCTTAGAAGTAGTTTGGGCATGAGACAAGGTAATGTGGAAGTGCTCTAGAAACCTCATGCGGGTCACATGATTGGATTTTTTGTTTATTTTTTATTGCAGAACAACATATATGAGGTTACTTCACCAAGTTTGTTGAGAACTAGAATTAAAAGATAACACAAATCATTCCATAAATGTTTTGAAGTATCTTTATACACAGCAAAAATATTAAGTGAACTGACGAATTTTTACATATGTATACACTTTGTAAACACTACCCAAATAACGATACAGAATCTTTCTATTACTTCAGCAGGTTCCCTCATGCCCTTTCCTAGCCAATATCACTCTTTCCCCAGCTAATTATTATTCTGGCTTCTATCACTGTGAATAGTTTTACCTGTCCTTGAAAATGCACTCTTTTGCTGCTGGCTTCTTCTGTTCAATGTAATGTCTGTGATATTTATCCATTATTTTGTGTATAACAACATTTGTTCATTACCATTGCTGTGCCATATCCCATTGTATGGATATACCGTAATTGATTTATCCTTTTCCTTCTCAATAGACATTGGGCTGTTTCCAATTTGTGGCCATTATAAATACAGTTGTTATACTATGGTCAATTGATTTTCAAAGAGAGCACCAAGAAAATTCAGTGAGAAAATAATAATCTTTTCAAAAAATGGTGCTGGGGCAACTGAATATCCACAGGCAAAAGAATCAATTGGATCTCTGCCTCACATCATATATAACATTAACGCAAGATGGACCAAATCCCTAAATGTAAGACCTAGAATTATAAAACTCTTATAAGAGTTTCCTTATTAAAAAAACCAAAAATTCAAAAATTATTTTTTATTATAAGAAAATATAGGTGTAAATCTCTGTGAACTTGCTAAATTAGGCAATGATTTCTTAGATACAACACCAAAAGCACAAGCAACAAAAGAAAAAAATGGATAAGTTGCACTTAAATTTAATACTTAAGAACTGAAAACTTTTGTGCTTCAAAGGGCACTATCAAAAAATGAAAAAACAGCCCACATAATGGGAGACAAAAATTTGCAAATCATATATCTGATAAGAAACTTGTACTTAGAATATATAGAGAACTTTTACAACTCAAAAATAAAAAGACAACCCAATTTAAAAACGGGTAAAATATTTGAATAGACATTACTCCAAGATATACAAATGGCCAATAAGCACATGAAAAGGTGCTCAGTATCATTAGCAATAAGGGGAATGTAAATCGAAACCACAATGGAATACCGCTTTATATCAACTTGAGTGATTATAATAAAAAAATGGACAATCAACTATTGTCAAGGATGTGGAGAAATTGGAACTCACATACACTGCTGCTGAATTATGTAAAATGGTACAGCCCCCTTGGAAAATGGTTTTGCAGTTTCTCAAAACATTAAACATAGTGATACCATGTGACCCAGAAATTCCACTCCTAAGTATATAACAAAGAGAATTGAAAACACATGTCCACACAAAAACTTGTACATGAATGTTCCCGGTAGCATTATTCATAATAGTCAAAAAGTAGAAAAAACCCAAATGTCCATCAACTGATGAGTGTATAAACAAAATATGGTTTATCTAAACAAGAAAATATTATTCAGCCAAAAAAAAGGAATAAACTACTTAATACATACAATGACTAGAGTGTCTCCTTATTTGGCCTGTCTCTGTCATGTGGCTGCTCTCCCCAACTATCCCTCCTGTCCTGATTCCTCCCAAAATAACCTAAAACATAAGAATGCAGGAAGACAAAAAAGAGGAGAAGCAATGAGGCTGACATTAATAATAATACCCACATTAGCTCATTATGCCCTGAATAATTGATGTTGCCTAAGTTTCTACTGGATGTGAGGTACTCAGGCTACTGGAGGTACAGCTACCTCTGGCAGCAGCTTGTGTCTACTGTTCTTCTCAACTTGCACACATACCTGTGGGGTGAAACATGCTCTTGCTATCTAGGATGGGTAGGCAGGACAGGATGACAGGCCTAAATTAAGAACTCAGGATTCAGGATATTTGCTTTGCCTGGACAGTGTAGGAGGTATGGGATTAAAAAGGGTGAGGAAGACATCAGCTGGCCATGCCTTGCCCATTCCTCTCATGTGAGCCCACCCACCCACCCCTGTGCACAAGACTGACAAAAATCAAAGAATTTGCTCAGTCTGGCCTTGAGAACACTCCTTTCTTTGAAAATCAACAGTTTTGTCATCATTTCCAGATGTTTGGCCTATTATGCAGATGTTGCTTTACCATTTGATGCTGGCTCTAAGCATTCCTTTTTCTGTCCTGGCCCAGGACTACTCCTATCCCAGCTTTCTCTTGCCCATAACCTGCTTCCAAACTATCAAACATCTTATCTTCCATTTACCCCACTGTTTATGAATTTTGAATTGCCTGTTTTAGCTCAGTATGGTGAGTGGTCTCAGGCCCAGCTCTGCTATCAGGAGCAGTTCTCCCCACAGTGCTGTTCTTAAGGTCCCTGTTCATACCACAAGGGAATTCGTTTGTCCAATCTTTTAGACCAGGTTTTCTCAGTCTTAACTGCAGCTTGGGAGCTCCAAAATTACTGATGGCTGGGTCCCACCCTAAGATTCTCATGTAATTACCCAGGAATGTTGCCTGAGCATCTGGAATTTTTACAGTTCACCAGGTGATTCTCATGTGCAGCTAATGTTGAAGATCACTGTTCTAAGGGCTCTTTTGGCTCTGACCTTGTCTGTTTTGCCTGAATATAAGGTGCAGCCAGAAAAAGGTTGTTCTATCCCTCCACATTCAGAGGAAATCTGATGAGAGAGTAACCTGGGGCTTACCCATTTCTATTTTCTAGGAATAATGGGAGATAAGGTGGCTGAGGGTGGGGTAGTTCTTCTTAAACATGTTAGTTGATGTCATTTCCAAACTCAAAATCTATCGATGGCTCCCCCTTTCACTCATAGTAAAACTAAAGTCTATATAATGGCCAATAAGGCCTTAGATGATCTGTCTACCTCAACTTTCCCCATTATCTCTTTGGCCCCATGCTCTACTGTTCTTTACCTTTCTCTCTTCACTCCAGCAATATCAACCTCCTTGCTATTCTTTAAACTAATGAGGAATGCACTCATTTTAAAGTCTTCACTCCTGCTGTTCCCTCAAGTCAGGAATGTTCTTCCTCAGATATGCTTGGCTGCCTCCCTTATCTTCTCCAGTTCTTTGTTCTCATACCATAATTCTTCGTAAGATTTCCCTGACTACTCTTTGAAAATTGCAAATTCTCTCCATACTCTCTATCCCCCTTTCCTGTTTTATTCTTCCTCATAGTACTTATGACCTTCTGGCATATCATATATCTTACTTATTTACTTCTTTATTGCCTATTTTTTCCTCAACTAAAATGTAAGCACCATTAAACCATGGCACCTGTTGTGTTCACTACTTCATCTCCAGTGTTTAGAACAGTGCCTGGCACATAGTAGGCACTAAATAAATATTTGTTGGATGAATGAATGGTAAAAATGTACAGAATAATACTAACGACCTTATGTCTGAGTAAAGGTTTCACGACTTGTAAAGGGTTTCACGACTTGTAAAGGGTTTCACATCAGTTAGCTCACTAGAACCTCACAATAACCATAGGAGGAAGCTAGGAATTATCATCACCAATTAGATTAAAAAAAAAAACTAAGTCTCAAAGAGAAAGGATTACCCTAATTTTATTTAGTTAATAAGAAAGAAAGCCAGAACTCAAAAGTGATTTAGGACCCATGAATCTGGCACACTTTCCATGGCAGTACTGAACTCTAAAATAGGAAATGGAGGTCCTCTCAGCCTTCACTGAAATTTTATTTTTCTTTAATGATATCTTAGGTGGTCAAAAAATAATTTTCTGGACGTTAATCTGATTGTGCTTTAAACAGTAGTTTGACAGGGTTATTTACTGCCCATAACTTACGAGATAAAGGCCAGAACAAGGGTAATAACAATAGGAATAGAGAAGAAGTGATGGTGGGAGATACAGACCTTACAAAGTGAGGGCCAAGAGAAAGACATGGATCAGAGAAGATTCTGAGAGTTCCTGCTTGGGAAACTAGGAGAATCCTAGGGACATAAAAAAGCCTCTGCACAGCAAAGGAAATAATCAACAGAGTGAAACAACAACCTACAAAGGGGAAAAAATTTCTACAAACTATACAAATATCCAGAATATACAAGGAACTCAAGCAACTACACAGTAAAAAAAAAAAAAAAAAAAAAAAACAAATAACACAATTTAAAATATGGGCGAAGGAAAGGAAGACATACAAATGGCCAACAGGTTCATGGAAAAATGCTCAACATCACTAAGCATCAGGGAAATGCAAATTAAAACCACATTGAGATATCACCTCACCCCACTTAGACTGGCTATAATCAAAATGATGAAGAATAACAAATGCTAGCAAGGATGTGTAGAGAAGGGAACACCACTGCACTGTTGGTGGGACTGTAAATTAGTGCAACCACAATGGAAAATAGTATGGAGGTTTCTCAAACAACTACAGATAGATCTTACATGTGATCCAGCAATCCAACTTCTGGGTATATATGGAAAGGAATGGAAATCATGTTGAAGTGATACCTGCACTTCCATGTTCATCGCAGCTCTGTTTAAGATAGCCAAGATATGGAACCAACCTAAATGCCCATTGACAGATGATTGAATAAGGAAAATGTCGTATGGTATCATATACACCATGGAACACTACTCTTCCATAAAAAAAAAAACAAAAAATAAGTTCTGCCATTCACAACAACATGGATGAGCTTGGAGAAACTTATGTTGAGTGAAATAAGCAAAGCACAGAGGGAAAAATACCGCACATCCTCACTCATATGTGAGAGCTAAGAGAGAAAGAAGGAAGAAAAGAAAGACCACAGTGGTATGTTGGACTTGCAGAGGGAGAAAACACACCCAGGGATACAAAGTGGGGTGGGAAAAAGGGCCAGAGGGAGGGAGGCTGGGGATTGAGTGGGGGACATGGGGTATAATCACAGTTTGTGGTAGTGGGCATGCTGCCAGTATTTATCTGGCAATCACAACTTGGGCACGAGTGGTGATGGTCATCTTTGAATATTCATAACCCTGAATATTCATAACCAATAAAAAAGATGGGGGGGAGAGTGTGAAAGGGAAGTTGGTTGTGAGAAAAATAAAGACAGTGCACTGTTTTTTCATTGTTTTAAGTATGGAGAGTTGGAGGGGCAGAGAAACACTTCAGTGATTGTGTGCGACAGCTGATGAAAATATGTAGAACACGGGATGGAGATGGAGATGGGTCAAATGCATAAAAAAAAACAGAACAGCAGTTCTTGCTCACAGCTGCACATCAGAATCACTGTGGAACTTTAAAAAAATAACTTTAAAAAAAATAATCAAAACGTCTGGGGGCTTGAGAACTACTGACCTAGAAAAATCATGGCAGAGGATTAGATGGGCAAAGAACAATGCCAAAAAGAAAACACTGAAGGACATCCATATCTGAAGCTGGAAGAGGAAGAATAGCCAGCAGCAACCAAGAAGGGGAAACCAGGGAAAAAAGAATAGAACCTGGATAGGGTCATACAAGACAAAGTTTTAAAAAGTAGGAGTGATCAACAGTGACAGCTGTTGCTGCCAGGCAGGTGGAGTAGGACCTGAACTGGGGAAGCACTATTGTGGTTTTATTTCTTGGGCATGTGATAAAAACAAATTGTCTTTTTATGTTCAAGTACATTAAAATACGTGCCTGGAATAGAAATAATTCAGAGACCACAGGTGGTTACTACATTTTTAACAGGCTTCTCTCTTCATTTCCAAAGTGACTGAAGAATTTCCACTGTTAGTGATAGCAACATCTGGTACAGCAATATCAGAATTAGCACATCAACAGAGAAGAATTAAGGGAGATGTGCAAAATTAAAGAAGTCTCACCTATTTACCTTGCCCTTTATTCCAGTGCATCGAACCAGAGGTAATGCCTCAGCTGAAGTGGAAAAAGAAAAATAAATTCTTATTAAGAGCTGTTGACAGAATTAATAACCAATTGAACTGGGCCACTTCCACTCTGCCAAAAGCAAGTGCTAACCATATGAGTCAATTCTTTTTCCTTCAAAACATGTGTGTGCACGCACACACACCAGAAAAAAAAGCACAAATGTCAAAAGACAGATACAACTTAGAAGACTGTAAATTGAGTAGGAGAAAAAGCAAAAAATCACAAATATTTGGTTAGTGTTTGGCAACTAGTGAAAAATAATTGTTAAATGGAGAGGGAAAAAACTGTGTAGCCAAGAATATAGAGATATAATTAACAAAATAAATGGGATGAAATTAATACCAGCAAACTTTGGGCTGATTATGAAGGGAAAATATCCTTTTAATAATTGCTCAAACAATCTTCTCCAGTAGGAGCAAAGTCACATAAATTACCCTGGATGGTGTTCAAGGGAAAAATGAGATAATGTATGTGAGTGCTCTGGAAATTCCAGATTGTGTTACACATGTGAGGGGTTGCTATGATTGTTTATCCCATCCACAGCTGCAGAGCAAAGGGCATTGGAAACAAGCTGCAAGCCAGACCAATACTCGGCTACTAACTGAAGCCTCTGCTTCACTCTGCTGTCACTCTAGCCAAAGTGAGTCACTTATTTGTGTACCAACCACCACAAGATACCATAAAATTATGGTATCATCAAAAATTAGTTACCTCACCAGCAGTACTGGGTGTAGAGATTCATTGATTTCCCAAAGATGCTTTTGGCTGAGTTGTCCCAGCTGGAAATTTAATTCATGGTATTTCTTTGCAGTGCTGGGAACTGGATAAAACTCAGGGATCTAATTTCTGGTTTTTATTAACGCTTCTTGGTTTTGCCCTACATTCTCTCCACCCCGTCCGTTTGCCAAGCAATCTGGAATAGCTGTATCCCTCTGAAGATATCAATAAGAACAATCCTTTTTTCCCACAGCAATCTGAATTCTAACAAGTCCCTTCCTCATAGGCCAGGGAATGAAATATGCTAAAACGTAGCAATAATACAAACTAGTAGGCATTTGCAAGCACAATCCAGGGTCACGTCCTTACAATGGGATTGGGAGAATCAACCCATAGAAAGAAGCCTACCTATACAGGATGAGATACTGTTTCCAAAATATATTTCTTGCCGTTTTCTAAGGATGCCCAATAAAAGAAAGAAAGGTACAGGACTTGGTGGGGTTGTGAAGGGAAGGTGAAATGTATAACAAGAAACATAAGCTCTCCTATGTAAATACACATTCTGTGAGAACATTTTCAGACTCCAACAATTTTAGAGTCAAAAGGGAGTTTAAAACTCATCTTAGTCAACAACTGTCTGTTGCCTAGTAAAGGGATACCATCCAGCTCTACTTGAACTCCTTTAGTAATAATAGGCACATCAGTACTCACAAGACAGCACATTCCATTATGGTTTATTTTTTCTCCTCTTTGGCAACTGGTTAAAGCTTTAAACTATCAGATAATCAGAAACGTATAGTCATGGAATCCCAGAAGGTTTCTTCAAGACAACCTGGCCCCACTTCCTGATGATCCAGATGGAGAAACTGAGGCTCAAAGAAGGGATAGCATTTTAATAAGTCATAGAGTTGTTAAGTGGCAGAGCTAGGACTAGAATCCATGTCTCCAAATTCAGGGCCAGTGGCTTGTCTATTTCCCATATATAAAGAGAAGAGTAGGCCCAGCTTTAGTACTGGTTACTCAGTGACTATATTACCAAAGCTCCAGCTTTTTCCTGCCCTCATTCCCACAGCCCAATATTGGCTCATTTTACCCACAACAGGAATAATTCCAAAGGGTGGGCTAGGTCAGGGAGAGGTGGCTCATCCACGATGGTGACTAACAACCTCCTGAAAGTAAAGATATCTTCCTGTTTGATTCCATCATATGTTACACATCAATTCCTTTATCTTTAAGAATGGCATAATGTCTTTTAGGATATTTGGGGGATATCATAACTGTAGCCACATCAGGATAGAAAGGATGAATTTCTCATCACTCAATAACCACTTGACAAGTACCTTCTATGCTACGCATTCTGTTAGGACTTAGTAACAAGAAGAAAAACCAGAGGTGAACAAAGCATGTTTTCCACCTTTTGGAGACCATAGTTTTGTGGGGAATGTAGAAAATATACATAGTTAATTCTAAGCTAAGACAGCCATCCTCACATATCCTATGAGCACAGAATCATAATAATCCTTCCATTTTACCGACTGCTAGTGAAATTGACTGGCATCCTTCCTGTTAAGCTACCCAGGGGAGAATACATGGGTAGATCCAGCCAGCCTACAAAAAGAAAGCAGAGAAAAACAGCTTCTGCTCCAGTATCAAGCTTCAGCTCTGAGGAATTGCTCCAAAAGATGGCATGCTCTCTGCAGGAGGCATTCAAATGGAGGAGGTCAAGAAGGCATTTAAAGGAGGGATTTGTGACCTGAAATGTGTTCCTGTGTAGAGGTATTATCTGCCCTTCCCCTGGGACTAAGAGCTTCCCTTAATGAGATCTTTCAAAGAAGAAATAACTGATGTAATGTAATTGGAGGATCTATCCTTCTCTTGTCTCCTTCTCTAGTGTCAGAGTTGGCCTAATTGCCCAGCTATTGCCTTAAACCCAAACAGCTGTGGAAAATGAAAAAACACATTGAACTTGGAGTAAGAAAAATAATCTGGCTTTCAGTTCTGGCTGGGAAATTTACTAACTCAACAACGCCTGGCAAGTATCATTTCCTCTGAGCCTGTTTGGCCACCTGTATGATTAAGACAAGAAGATCTGCACCTTTGCTACTTGGGGTGAAGAGTCAGTGGGATGATGGAATTAAAAGTACTTGGCACATAGTGGGAGATAATGATAAACAGAAATGATAGATCACAAAGAAATTTGTCATGTTTACCCATCCTGTTCCTTTTTTAGTGTTCCCCATCACTATAAAGGCACCCCATCACCCCAATTTATGTAGTTCAATACCTCAGAGTCATATTTGACTTAACACCATGCCATATGAGAAATGATAGAAGTAGCTGAGCTGTTTGACCTGGGAACAGATGACGTAGAGGGACCCGGTCTTTGGTCTTCAGATCTTTGAAGGACTATCATGGAAGAGAAAGAGCAGAGTGCTCTGGTGACCCCGGGGAGAATGACTAGGACATCTGAGTGCAAGCTACAGAGAAACTAAGATAAGCTTAACAAAAGGAAGAACTTAACAGTCAAATCTTTTCCTGAAGGGAATGGGATCTCTTGTAGAGCAGTGAGGACTCTCCTTCTAGAAGTATTCAGGCAGAGACTAGCGAGGATGTTTTAAGGTGAAGTCAATTGGGGTAAAAGAAAATTACGACTCATGAAAGCCTACTATGTGTCAGGCACTGTGCTAGATCCTTTACAGAGCTTATCTCTTTTAATCCTCCCAACACTAGGATTTGTGTATTATTCTCATTTTCTTCAGGATGGAAAACTGAAGCTAAGAGAAATTCAATATTTTTCACTGTGCTTACTATTGGTGTTATAGGTGGGTGGGTGGAAGAATTCTTTGTTGTATCAAACTGGTTGGCACTAAATGCAATAGTATGCAGCTCAGTCCTCATGTTAAAAAAATGCTGGAATAGAGCTCCCTACACCCTCTTAACGTACACTATCTGCTTCTGTAGAATTGCTTGCTTAACCTAAGTAACTCCATTTTGCCCCATCTGAACTGTAGACTACCCCCCCCTTCTGCATGAGAAACCATTGACCTTCTCATAGAAACAAAAAACAATTGCATAGAAACAGGAGCCATACACAGTGAATTATTACATGGGAACAGGAACCATTCACAATGAAAACTTGTATGCTTGATTGCTCGAACAGCTCATTCTTAGTCTCTGTGACCTAGCTCCCTTGCTTGCTTTGTGCACCTGGACAAACCCGTGTGCCAATGGGATATAGTTTTTGCCTTTAAAAACCCTACAAGACCAAAGCCCAAGGCCACTCTTCCTTGGTTGTTCCTTGCGAGATGGTCACTGTCCAGCTGGAGTGAATAAACTGCCCTTTTCTGCACGAGTAGCATGTAGGTGCATTTCTTGTAGGAGGGTGCCTCACAACAATACCTTCCCCCCTCCCCTCATATTTCTAAATGCCCTATGAAAATACTTATTCTGGTTGGGAATGTCAGATACATAATGTGTTTAGGATCACAAACAGCAGGTAAGTAACAAATCTAGAATTTAGAAACAGCTTTTCTATTGCATCATCCACAGTAGTGGGATGCAAATGCATAACCTTTAAAGGCCTAAGCCAACCCCAAGAGATTCTGAATCTCTCATTCCTTCTTTTAAAATCTCATTCTTTCTTTTTCATTCCCATATAATCTATTATCTTTAAAGTTCTGTAGATTCTACTTTCATGATGCCTTGTTAAATGTATTGCCTTCTTTCTATTCCCACAGCCACTACCTCAGTTCCAGGACCTTGTCGCCCCTCTGCATCTAGTTTATCCATTTCTTGAGTTTTCCTATTCCAAACCAGCTGACGCTTGTTTACCAGATTACCCTTCCTAAAGCACAGATCTGACTTTTTCCTTAGCTCAGAAACCTTCAATGGCTTTCCACTGTTCACCAAATCATACTAAAATTCTAGCAACCAAAGTCTTCCGTAGTTTACCACCAATCTACCATGGCAACTTTAACTTCCACTTTTCCCCTAACTGTACCCTAGAATCCAGCTCAGCTGGTGTTCTTTTCACAGGCTCTGAGCTTCCCTGCCTTCCTGTTGTTTTCTCTTCTTAAACTGCCTTCTCTCCTATCTCCACTTGTTGAAATCCTATCTGTGCTCCATGGTCTATCAAATAAAAATAGTTAACATTTATTGAGTGCTTATTTGGGGCCAGCCACTGTGCTAAGCTGTGCAAGTACTTTACATGGATCATCTCATTTAATCCTCACAACAACACCGTGAGGTAGTTGCTATTATTATCTCCATTTTAGCCTTGAGCTAACTGAAGTTCAGGGAGGGGGAAGTAATTCTATTTGTCCAAGGACATACAAGTTAATATATGGTGGGTGTGGGATCTGAACCTACATAGTCTGGCTCTGGAGCCCTGAAAGGTGTTAAAATTTCAAAAAACAACCAAAAATCCTTTTTTGATTTTGTCTGCCTCAACTTGATGATCCTTGATAATCTCAGAGTATTTTGACTGCACCTTTAAAACCTATCTTTTTTTTTTTTTTTTTTTTTTTTTTTTTTTTTTTTTTTTTTCCGT